>NC_137674.1:90157141-90169641 GCF_963989245.1 Nansenia antarctica | reverse complement strand
GACATCACACAGGTGAAGGGTTAGGGTCTCTGACATCACACAGGTGAAGGGTTAGGGTCTCTCTGACATCACACAGGTGAAGGGTTAGGGTCTCTCTGACATCACACAGGTGAAGGGTTAGGGTCTCTGACATCACACAGGTGAAGGGTTAGGGTCTCTCTGACATCACACAGGTGAAGGGTTAGGGTCTCTCTGACATCACACAGGTGAAGGGTTAGGGTCTCTGACATCACACAGGTGAAGGGTTAGGGTCTCTCTGATATCACACAGGTGAAGGGTTAGGGTCTCTGACATCACACAGGTGAAGGGTTAGGGTCTCTGACATCACACAGGTGAAGGGTTAGGGTCTCTGACATCACACAGGTGAAGGGTTAGGGTCACACGGATTCCACCCAGACTGACAAGCCAAATGTTCCACATCATCCTAATGACGAGATGTCAGAGTGGAGTGGAGATGTGTGTGTTCCTCCCCTTGGCGTGAGTTTGGTCTCTCTGCCCTGTGGTGTAACTCTCTCTGTCCCCTCAGCGACCTGTCTGTCCCCTCAGTGACCTGTCTGTCTGTCCCTCAGTGACCTGTCTGTCTGCCCTGTGGTGTAACTCTCTCTGTCCCCTCAGTGATCTGTCTGTCTGCCCTGTGGTGTAACTCTCTCTGTCCCCTCAGTGACCTGTCTGTCTGCCCTGTGGTGTAACTCTCTCTGTCCCCTCAGTGACCTGTCTGTCTGCCCTGTGGTGTAACTCTCTCTGTCCCCTCAGTGACCTGTCTGTCTGCCCTGTGGTGTAACTCTCTCTGTCCCCTCAGTGACCTGTCTGTCTGCCCTGTGGTGTAACTCTCTCTGTCCCCTCAGTGACCTGTCTGTCCTCAGTGACCTGTCTGTCCCTCAGTGAGCTGTCTGTCTGTCCCTCAGTGACCTGTCTGTCCCTCAGTGACCTGTCTGTCCCTCAGTGAGCTGTCTGTCTGTCCCTCAGTGACCTGTCTGTCCCCTCAGTGTCTGAAACAAGCCCCTTCCACCAGAAACAAGCCCCTCCCACCAGAAACAGGCCCCTCCCCCCAGCGCTGCGGTCAGTTCTTGAAGGCTCCGTGGCGGCTGGCCTTGCTGATGAAGCTTTTCAGCAGGTCGTGCTCCATGGCGGCGAAGGCCTGCGTCTGCGTCACGGCCGTCAGGTGGTTGACGCAGAACTTAAAGCAGAAATCCTCCAGGTCCTAAAAATGAAGAGCTGGGCTGGTCAATGCTGAGGACGACAACAGAGAGGTGCTTTACAACCGGCCCCTACCCCTAACCCTGCCCCTAACCCTACCCCTACCCCTGACCCTAACCCTAACCCTACCCCTAACCCTGACCCTAACCCTACCCCTACCCCTGACCCTAACCCTGACCCTACCCCTACCCCTTGACTGTTCCTAGAGTCAGGAAAAAGACAATCGGTGAGCGTGCGTTTTCCTTCCGTGCACCAACTCTTTGGAACCGTCTTCCATTGGACATCAGACAGGCATGCTCAGTGAAAGTGTTCAAAACCAAGTTAAAGACCCACCTGTTTTCTGTTGTCTATATGTCATAGCCTGTGTATTTGTGCTGTGAAATTATGTGTGTTTTTAAATTGAAATAGTTGTTTTACATTGTTTAAATTGTTGCTTACCTATTGTAAAGCACTTTGATGTAAAGTGCTACACAAATAAAGTTATTATTATTATTATTATATTATTACCCGGGCCTCGTACTTGACGGCGGCGGAGAGCAGCGTGACGGCGTTCTCCTCAGAGATTCCTCTCTTGATGGTCTCCTGACACAGACGCTTCAGACGCGTCTCGCGGTAGAACGTAGCCAGGTCCAGCAGCCCTGCGCAGGAAATGATGTCACAGGAAATGAACAGATGTCATTGTACAGCATTCTTCATTATTATGGGTTTGCTGAAGCTTTCGCTATGAATGGTAAATATACTGACATACAGTGTCTTATTCCAAAGCGCAACGGCCTCTCATTCCCTCATTCACACACCAATGGCGGTAAGCTGCCATGCAAGGCGCCGGCCCGCTCACTGGGAGCAATTTGGGGTTCAAAAGAGTGTCTTGCCCAAGGACACTTCGACATGTGCCCAGCCGGGGCTCGAACCACCAATCTGCCGACCTTGCGATCATTAGACGGCGGCTCTACCTCCTGAGACACAGCTTCTACCTCCTGAGACACAGCCTCTACCTCCTGAGACACAGCCTCTACCTCCACCAGCCTCTACCTCCTGAGACACAGCCTCTACCTCCTGAGACACAGCCTCTACCTCCTGAGACACAGCCTCTACCTCCTGAGACCGTGAGGTGAGTGGGACTCTGTCCCTGGGTTAGGGTTAGGGTTAGGGTGCAGTACCTATGGCGTCCTCCGGGGGCAGGTTGATGGTGTCTGTGTACAGGTACTCCAGGAAGGCCCGGTACACCAGGTAGGAGAACTGGTGGATCTCCATCGACTCCTCGTCCGTCTCGTTCAGCAGCGCACGGAAATGCTCGCACCTGCAACCAGAGCAGAGGGTCAGGTTGACCGTAACAGCCCTGGCCTCCTTACACCCTAACCCTGAACCAGAGCACAGGGTCAGGTTGACCCTAACAGCCATGGCCTCCTTACACCCTAACCCTGAACCAGAGCACAGGGTCAGGTTGACCCTAACAGCCCTGGCCTCCTTACACCCTAACCCTAAACCAGAGCAGAGGGTCAGGTTGACCCTAACGGCCCTGGCCTCCTTACACCCTAACCCTGAACCAGAGCACAGGGTCAGGTTGACCCTAACAGCCGTGGCCTCCTTACACCCTAACCCTGAACCAGAGCAGAGGGTCAGGTTGACCCTAACAGCCCTGGCCTCCTTACACCCTAACCCTGAACCAGAGCACAGGGTCAGGTTGACCCTAACAGCCGTGGCCTCCTTACACCCTAACCCTGAACCAGAGCAGAGGGTCAGGTTGACCCTAACAGCCCTGGCCCGCTTACACCCTAACCCTGAACCAGAGCACAGGGTCAGGTTGACCCTAACAGCCGTGGCCTCCTTACACCCTAACCCTGAACCAGAGCAGAGGGTCAGGTCTCATGTTATATTAGCTTGTTGGGGTTAGTCGTGAGAACAGCACAGAAGATCACCGGCGCCCCCCTCCCCTCTCTGGAAGAGCTGTACAACACACGCTGTCTCAGGAAGGCCTCCAAGATCTCCAGGGACCCGACCCACCCTGGGCACGTACACTTTATCAGGCTGCCCTCGAAAAAGAGGTACAGGACCCCGGCCGCTAAGACAAACAGACTGAAGAACTGCTTCTACCACAGGGCCGTCAAGGCCCTGAACACAGCAAAGGCCTAAGTTCTGGGCCCAGGACAGTCTGGACGGATTGTATGGCAGCTAGTGCTGAGGCACAAACATGTACATTTCAAGCCTG
The DNA here is from genome assembly GCF_963989245.1 of Nansenia antarctica. Lineage (NCBI taxonomy): Eukaryota > Metazoa > Chordata > Actinopteri > Argentiniformes > Microstomatidae > Nansenia > Nansenia antarctica. The sequence goes on along the minus strand of NC_137674.1, from coordinate 90,166,235 downwards.
CAAACTGTGACACTTTAAATAACGTGAAAAAATACTTTTGTGCAATATGACAACCCTAGTTGACTATCTGTGCAGTATAGTACAGTGGATTGTGTACATAGCCTTTATTTATGTAAACCAGCTCCTTACCTTCTTGTGATTTTATTCTTTTTCTAAAAGTGTTTTTTTTCCCCTTTCCTAACACCAGGGGAGCCACCCCTCCTAAATTTCGTTGTTTGGTACCTGTACTGTAGCAATGACAATAAAGTCCATTCATTCATTCATTCATTCATTCATTCATTCATTCATTCATTCATTCATTCATTCATTCATTCATTCATTCATTCATTCATTCATTCATTCATTCGTTAGGGTCAGGTCTCATGTTATATTAGCTTGTTGGGGTTAGGTCTCATGTCAGGTCTCATGTTATATTAGCTTGTTGGGGTTAGGTCTCATGTCAGGTCTCATGTTATATTAGCTTGTTGGCAGCAGCACATTGGAAGATGTTCAAATCTGTAGCCGTTTCAGCTGTTTCTGTTTTAATGGTGTTTTCTTGGCCCTCAGTGCAGAATGTAAACCGGACACTAGAATGCGGATGTTGCATGTTCGCTAGCGTCTTTAAAAATAGCAAAAGGGGAAACAAAAGTGTTGCCCTCGCTTCCTCATAACACAGCCAGGAAGGCCGAGACCACAGGGCCGGACACGCTGCACTAGAAGCTGACAAACTGCACTAGAAGCTGACAAACTGCACTAGAAGCTGACACACTGCACTAGAAGCTGACAAACTGCACTAGAAGCTGACACACTGCACTAGAAGCTGACACACTGCACTAGAAGCTGACACGCTGCACTAGAAACACACAGACGGATTTCTCTAAAGTGTTGAGAAGGCTGTTGCTTGTTAAACAGCCATGGTCCATGTATCCGACTGGTTAGAAAATTCATGCCTACACCTCAATACAAGTAAAACTGGAGTAAAGCTCAATGTGGTCTCAGAGTTCAAATACCTCGGAATCATTCTAGATTCCAACCTAACATTCAAAAAGCATGTTAAAAAAGTGATAAATACTGTCAAATTTAACCTGGTTAACACATACGACCATATTTAACAATAGAGGCAGCCAAGCTCTTCATGCATGCCATGATCTTCTCCCATATATCATACTGTTTTACAAGCTGGTCACAAGCGAATGCAATAACTCTGAGGCCACTTGAGTCCCTTTACAAAAAAACGTTAAAGACACTTGACCGAAAGGCCAATAGTTACCACCATTGCCATATAGTACAAAAGTACAATTTATTTAATTTTGTTAGTTTTAAACGTTTTGCAGATGCTTGCCTAATTTTTAAGGTTCTACATGGGCTTGCACCTCATCCACTGAGTCAGTTTATAACTCAGAAGGATAGTAATAGCAGGGCAACAAGGGCAACTACTAGAGGAGACTGTGCAGTGTTTCCTCCAGGAATTGTTACATTGGTGGCGGGTAGCCCTGACCGCGCGCGCGGTTTTTTCCCCGCGTGCACGCGCATGAAACGCGCACGCGCGCTCAAAACAACGACGTAATTTCAGCCAAAACTAGAGGATGGCCCAAAAAAAATATATGAAAATACAGAATATAAACTTGTGACTAACAGTCACATACACACACACAAAGATCATCAGCTATAATATAATACGAATTACAATAATTACAGAAGTAAAATCACAGTCAGATGGAGCATTCGGTAAACAGCTGAGTATCAGCTGAGTTAAAGAAAACAAACTCTTACCTTTGATGACACCCACATCAGCCCTGTTTTCCCGTACTTCTCCCGTGTGTCTCTTATTGTCTGTGTCTGCATGTTTTTCCAGCATGTAATTCCGTCCATCCATCTTTTCTTCTCCCTTCTCACCGTCACGAGCTCAAATTACACTTGTCGGCCGATCTAACTCTTAACACTCACTTATAGGACTTCTGACACCATGTCGTGTTATTCTATTAAACATACACGTGAGTCCTTCTGTATTTCAATGTAGTGTCTTTATTTTAACTCGCTCTGTAAGCTCTACAATACCGGTCTCTTGTTGTCTCGTCGTAACCTGCCCACCTGACCTGATGTCACTACGGTGGCCTGTACACAGAATACCACAGTTCACATTTAGACCAATCAGGAGCCCTTGTGTCACGTCGTCAACTGAATGTTTAATGTCATTAATCTGATTTTGGATCAGCGGTTAGAGAGAGATGGGCGTGGATTTAGGTGCACTTTTAGTCAACATCCATTATAGCGCTGATCTAGGATCAGATATATTTTAATCAGCTAAAATGTTCAGATTTTGTATTTTTTTTTTTTTTTATTATTTTTTTTTTTTTGTGGACTGAATCAATTTGTGGCGGAGGAAATTCATTCGTGGCGGCCCGCCACCAATAAATGCATATAGAGGAAACACTGCTGTGATGTACCATTTAGATGTAGCAAGTTTGGGCAAACAGTCTTCTCAGTCAGAGCCATCCATTACTGGAATACCCTTCCTACTGATCTAACTTATAAACTTAAACTTAAGGGGTGGCTTAAACTAAACCAAATTTGTGATCATGAGTAATCATACTCATTTCAGGCACTCCTCGTAAACACTGTTTTAAATTATATTCGTCACTTTGTCATGTATCTGTGTATTATCTCTTTTTGTACTGTATTGCAATGTAATGCATTTTGCTGTGCCTGCTTATCTTGTATTGTCTTGCTTTGTCTTGTCTTGTCATGTAGTGTATTGCCTGTTTTGTTGCTTTGTTGTGCTTGCTGATGTTTTTAATGACACTACACCATTCATTTTGTAATAGCCTGCTCAGGGACTACAGATGGAAATTGGCTCATGAGCTAACTCTGGCGCATTTACATTGATGTGGAAACTGATTTGTTGATTAATGTGCACTGTCCCTGGTAAATAAATAAATAAACGCTAGGCTTTTACAGCAGTGTACTAAGGTTCCTCTCCAGAGATGAATGCATGCTGTAGTTTGGGGTCAGGTGCAGTGGTTTGTTTTGTACCTGATCTTCAGCAGGGCTTTATGAACATGGATGCACTTCCCATCAACCAGGAACTTCAGGTCTGAGATCTCTGGGCTGTCAAACTCTCGCTTCAGAGACTGGGCGACTGTCAGGTAGTCATCTCCATCTGAAACACAGGACAGACATGCAGCATCTGGACAACAGACAAACATGCAGCATCTGGACAACAGACAGACATGCAGCATCTGGACAACAGACAAACATGCAGCATCTGGACAACAGACAGACATGCAGCATCTGGACAACAGACAGACATGCAGCATCTGGACAACAGACAGACATGCAGCATCTGGACAACAGACAGACATGCAGCATCTGGACAACAGACAGACATGCAGCATCTGGACAACAGACAGACATGCAGCATCTGGACAACAGACAGACATGCAGCATCTGGACAACAGACAAACATGCAGCATCTGGACAACAGACAGACATGCAGCATCTGGACAACAGACAAACATGCAGCATCTGGACAACAGACAGACATGCAGCATCTGGACAACAGACAAACATGCAGCATCTGGACAACAGACAAACATGCAGCATCTGGACAACAGACAAACATGCAGCATCTGGACAACAGACAAACATGCAGCATCTGGACAACAGACAGACATGCAGCATCTGGACAACAGACAGACATGCAGCATCTGGACAACAGACAGACATGCAGCATCTGGATAACAGACAGACATGCAGCATCTGGACAACAGGACAAACATGGGGGGAGGGGCCAAGGGGGGAGGGGCTTAACTACAGGGGGGCCAAGGGGGGAGGGGCTTGACTACAGGGGGGCCCAGGGGGGATGGACTTGATTACAGGGGGGCCTAGGGGGGAGGGGCTTGACTAAAGGGGGGCCAAGGGGGGAGGGGCTTAACTACAGGGGGGCCAGGGAGGAGGGGCTTAACTACAGGAGCCAATGGGGGAGGGGCTTAACTACAGGGGGCCAAGGGGGGAGGGGCTTAACTACAGGAGAGCCAATAGGGGAGGGGCTTAACTACAGGAGAGCCAAGGGGGGAGGGGCTTAACTACAGGAGAGCCCAGGGGGGAGGGGCTTAACTATAGGAGAGCCAAGGGGGCAGGGGCTTAACTACAGGAGAGCCAATGGGGGAGGGTCTTAACTACAGGAGAGCCCAGGGGGGAGGGTCTTAACTACAGGGGGGCTAAGGGGGGAGGGGCTTAACTACAGGGTAGTCTAGGGGGGAGGGGCTTAACTACAGGAGAACCCAGGGGGGAGGGGCTTAACTACAGGGGGGCCAGGGGGGAGGGGACTAACTACAGGGGGGCCAGGGGGGAGGGGCTTAACTAGAGGGGGGCCAGGGGAGGAGGGGCTTAACTACAGGGGGGCCAGGGCTTAACTACAGGGGGGCCAGGGGGGAGGGGCTTACCCACGGTGAGGAGGTGCCAGGAGACGGCGGGCGTGGCGAAGCAGGCGAACACGTCGTCGGTGGAGCTGAAGTGCGTCAGGTGAGGAGAGGCGACGGCCTGGCCGCGACACTGACCCCACATCAACACCTGACCCCCCTGGGTCCTAGAGGCCGACGTGTGGCTGGTGTGGCACGCTGCTACCTCCACCATCCTGACCAGGAGGAGAGGAGGAGAGGAGGAGGAGAGGAGAGGAGAGGAGAGGAGAGGAGGAGGAGAGGAGGACAGAGAGGAGGAGAGGAGGAGGAGAGGAGAGGAGAGGAGAGGAGAGGAGAGGAGAGGAGGAGGAGAGGAGGACAGAGAGGAGAAGAGGAGGACAGATTATCAGGAAGGAAAGTGTTGTGTTGATGAGTGTGTGTAGGGTTAGACCAGGGTTAGACCAGGGTTAGACCAGCCTACCTCTCCTTGTCCATGTTGATGAGGGTGGGCAGAGTTAGACCAGGGTTAGACCAGCCTACCTCTCTTTGTCCATGTTGATGAGGGTGGGCAGGGCCTGGTTGCTCTTGTTGCCGGTGCCCAGCTGTCCGTAGCTGTTGGCGCCCCAGGCGTAGATGTTCCCCTCGTCTGTCAGGGCCAGCGTGTGAGCGTAGCCGCAGGCCACCTGCAGAGGACAGGAGCTTTACTCATCTGGTGAGACACAACCCTCTCACCTGTATGATGTTGAGAGGAGAGGAGAGGAGGTAGAGAGGAGGAGAGGAGGTAGAGAGGAGTGTGTCTCTCACCTGTATGATGTTGATGCCCTGCAGAGCAGCGATCCTGCAGGGAGTCTGCTGGTTGCCGTTGTTCCCCAGACCCAGCTGGCCGTTGCAGTTGTAGCCCCACCCGTACGTCTGCAACACACACAGAGCAGCTGTACGTCTGCAACACACACAGAGCAGCTGTACGTCTGCAACACACACAGAGCAGCTGTACGTCTGCAACACACAGAGCAGCTGTACGTCTGCAACACACAGAGCAGCTGTACGTCTGCAACACACAGAGAGCAGATGTACGTCTGCAACACACAGAGAGCAGCTGTACGTCTGCAACACAGACAGAGCAGCTGTACGTCTGCAACACAGACAGAGCAGCTGTACGTCTGCAACACACACAGAGCAGCTGTACGTCTGCAACACACAGAGCAGCTGTACGTCTGCAACACACACAGAGCAGCTGTACGTCTGCAACACACACAGAGCAGCTGTACGTCTGCAACACACACAGAGCAGCTGTACGTCTGCAACACACACAGAGCAGCTGTACGTCTGCAACACACACAGAGCAGTTGTAGCCCAGCCATGCGTCTGGAACACAGACAGAGCAGCTGTAGCCATGCGTCTGCAACACAGACAGAGCAGCTGTAGCCATGCGTCTGGAACACAGACAGAGCAGCTGTAGCCCAGCCATGCATCTGGAACACAGACAGAGCAGCTGTAGCCCAGCCATGCGTCTGTAGAGCAGCTGTAGCCCAGCCATGCGTCTGAAACACAGACAGAGCAGTTGTAGCCCAGCCATGCGTCTGCAACACAGACAGAGCAGCTGTAGCCATGCGTCTGCAACACAGACAGAGCAGCTGTAGCCCAGCCATGCGTCTGGAACACAGACAGAGCAGTTGTAGCCCAGCCATGCGTCTGGAACACAGACAGAGCAGCTGTAGCCCCAGTCTGGAACACAGACAGAGCAGTTGTAGCCCAGGCAATACGTCTGCAACACAGACAGAGCAGTTTTAGCCCAGCCATGCGTCTGGAACACAGACAGAGCAGTTGTAGCCCCACCCGTACGTCAGACAAACAAAGACAAACTTCACATCGGCCCCTGGAGATCGGAATCTTTTCTAACATCGCAAGGCAAGGCCAGTTTATTTATATAGCACATTTCATACAACGGGCAATTCAAAATGGTTTACATACATTATTAAAAGAAATACAGAAAAAGAAGAATAGTAATAACAAACCAAAAAAACAAATATAACTAAAAGAATAGATACATATAGATACATATATATATATAGAAAATAATAAACAACATAATAAGACAATGAATAAAAAGATAAAAGTGTTAGTTACTGCAACTGTATTCAAGCGCTTCTCTTCTTGCCTTCATAAAGATCTTTACTAAATCAGCACAAACGCAGCAATTCTTCGTACATTGTGATAGTTATATTACTTGGGAGTCAGATTATTAATGTCAGATATGCTTTGCTGTTAACAAAATATAGCCAAATGTCTTATCGCAACTTAGCTTCACATGGAACCTGCCTCATTATATTTGTCTACAGCCTGAGAAGTGAGACCACACCAGAGTATGTGTGTGACAGTTATCTATTAATGACCTACTGTTAGAATATGTTTCTATTAATGACCTACTGTTAGAATATGTTTCTATTAATGACCTACTGTTATTATGTTTCTATTAATGACCTACTGTTAGAATATGTTTCTATTAATGACCTACTATTAGAATATGTTTCTAACCCTAGGGTTAGGGTTAGGGTACGCTAACCCAGTAAGCAGCTAACCTACTGTTAGAATATGTTTCTAACCCTAGGGTTAGGGTTAGGGTTAGGGTTAGGCTACGCTAAAGCCCAATTTATGCTTCTGCGTCGAATGTGCGCGCGCCTACGCCGTAGGCTACGCAAGGGCTCTCCCAATTTATAGTTCTACGTTGGTCGCGTCGCGTCTCGTTGGTCGGTGTACTCATAGCGGCATAATAGCGATCAAAAAACTTATTTTTGTTATGCTTGTTGTAAAGAAAATGTCTATAATGCATTGAAATGACAGTAAACTAAGATAATAAGATGGTTATCATACATTTTCAAATCTTTATTAATAAGTAATTACAGAAAAAGTAAATGAAATTTCTGTCATGACTTCCGCATTTACGAGAGAGTCGGAATGTGACGCTACCAAGCGGACCAATCACAGTTCTTCTAGATAACTTTACATTAAATATGTCTATCATAAATATAATTTAAACCCAACGAACAGCCATGGGGCTGTAACTAATCATTTATTTCTAAATAAACAGGATTGTACATCTCGTAAAATTGAATCGCGCTCCTTATAGGAAGGCTGTGCCTGACGCTTCCATAGGGCGCTCCGTTGGAACGGTGTACTCAAAGCGGCATAATAGCGATTTCTTTTTGTTATGCTTGTTGTAAATAAAAGTTCTATGATGCATTGAAATTACATTAAACTAAGATAATACGATGGTTATGATAATTTTTCAAATCTTTATTAATAAGTAATTACAGAAAAAGTAAATGACATTTCTGTCATGGCTTCCGCATTTTGGTCTACGAGAGAGTCGGAATCATATCGGAATCATGTGCTACCAAGCGGACCAATCACAGTGCTTACGGTTGCGTAGGCACTGCCGCGTAGTTACATTTTTGGATAGGTGCGCGTCAACCAACGCCGTAGCCTCTACGCGTAGGCTACGCCGTCGATTTTACGCAGAAGCATAAATTGGGCTTAACCCAGTAAGTAGCTTACCTCCCCGTTGTCCAGCACAGCCATGGAGCAGAGCTGGCCGCAGGCGATGTTCACCACCACCTTGTTCTGCAGGCAGCTGCTGACGCGGCGTGGCGTGGGCTGGTTGGCCGTGGAGCCGGAGCCCACCTGGCCAGAGTTGTTGTAGCCCCACGCAAACACCTGAGCCACCAGGTCAAAGGTTAGGGGTCAACGGTTAGGGGGTTTAGGAAACACTCAGGTTAGGGTCAGGGTCAGGGTTAGGGTCAGGGTCAGGGTTAGGGTTAGGTAAGGGGAACTTAGATTCCAACTGCCAATGGCAGTTTCTCAGTCTGTTTTTTTGTCCAATAGGTAGCGGATTCCAGACCCGAGATGGAGAAGTTATCGCTGCCATGTTGCCTAAGGTGAGTATACAATGTTGTAGATTTATCAGTTTTAGTAATTGTTATATGTTGTTTGAGTCTTTCTTTTAGACTATTTTTGGTTTCCCCAACATATAACTTATTACAGGTTTTGCACTCAATAACATACACTAGGTTAGACGATTCACGTTGTCGTTACTCTTGTCTCTCCCTCTAGGTCCATTCTTCAATCCAACGCCATATTTGACTTCAGATCTAATATTACAGAGGAAGGTCCTCCCATATCCACTGGATCCATATTCCATATTCCAAAGATGTCATCCAAGTACCGGGTATACCCCGTTGGTTTCTTTGGGCATTTGGGGAAGACAGTTCGCTCCCAGTCTGCCATATAGATGTTTGCATAGGCAGGAGCGAACTTCTTCCCCATTGCCGTCCCGCGTACCTCCAAAAAATGCTTTGAATTGAACTCGAAGTCATTCCTAGTCAGGCCTAATTCTAAGAGTGTAAGGAGGGCCTCATCTGGTCTGGCGGGGTCTGGATATTTAAGAAAGATATTTCTGACTGCCCGTAGGCCAAGTTCTGTCTTAATGTTAGTGTAGAGGGCATCTATATCTATCGAGAAGAGCATTGCACCAGGTAAGATATGTAATTGTTTTAATTTTCCAACAAATTTGTAGGTATCTTTTATATAGCTGTCATGTAATTGTGACAGAGGATTGAGATAGAAATCAATATATTCTGCTATACGATAGGGTTCACTCCCGCAGTCCGAAACAATCGGTCTGCCAGGGGGGATTCGGTGAGGAACCGTCCACGTCC
>NC_137674.1:90129641-90152141 GCF_963989245.1 Nansenia antarctica | reverse complement strand
TCCCAAGCCACGGCCACTTATATAAGTTGTAGTGACCCCCACAGAGTCCCGGGTATTTACACCAACACAGCAGCCATTCCCCTGGTGGGGCAGAGTGATAGGGAAGACACTGTAACCATACCCAGCTGCCCTGCATTCCCTAATCAGCCGGGAGTATGGCGTCACGTTGGAACTTATATACGCTCGCGAGACTTTTGACACAAACGTGACGCCATACGTGAGGCCCAGGGAAGAGCACCACAGGCTCGTTAGCCCGAGAGGCCACACCTGTGCCCCCTCACAGGAGGCACACAGAAGAAGGAGAGGAGCTTTCACAGGGGGGAGAGCTACAGACCGGGGACACGTATGGACTGGGCGAGAGCCGGATCCCGGCAGAACAATTCTCAGAGTGAAATATATTAAGATGTTTTATCTACCGCCCGTGATGGAGACGGAGAGAGAGAGCCCAGCAGCGCTACAGGGGAGCCTGTAGCCCCTCTGACCCGCACCCACAGAGCTAACCCTGTGGCGACCCTCCTACCCCCGGCCTACGGCAGGCTGAGGCCTTCCACAGTGAATATATATTTTGTGACGGAAACTTTATTGAGAGGTCACAAATGCCTCAGTTGAACTTTAACCCATTTTGTTGAGACCTTCTTTGTATTAAATGTGCCAGTGCGGCTAAACTGCTCCCTGTGGTCGGTGTCTGAACTACCTTGGTTGTGCTCATTATACCCGGTCTTACGTGGTGGTCACCACAAAGTATAATAATAATAATAAATATACAGTACAGGCCAAAAGTTTGGACACTCCTTCTCATTCAATGTGTTTCCTTTATTTTCATGACTATTTGGTACATTGTAGATTCTCACTGAATCCATCAAAACTATGAATGAACACATAGGAATTATGTATTTAACAATAAAGTGTGAAATAACTCTAAATATGTCTTATATTTTAGATTCCTCAAAGTAGCCACCCTTTGCTTTTTTGTTGTTAATAACATATATAATAATATTAAATATAATATGTGTTAATAATAATATGTTATTATATATATATAATATTATTATTATATATTTTATTAACAACAACAATTTTTTATTTTATTAACAACAAAAAAGCAAAGGGTGGCTACTTTGAAGAATCTAAAATCTAAGACATATTTAGAGTTATTTCACACGTTTTTGTTAAGTACATCATTCCACATGTGTTCATTTATAGTTTTGATGCCTTCAGTGAGAATCTACAATGTAAATAGTCATGAAAATAAAGGAAACACATTGAATGAGAAGGTGTGTCCAAACTTTTGGCCTGTACTGTATATGTAGGGTAAATCAGGAGGGAACTATTTGAAGCCTCCAGCTCCTCTATATACCACTATGTTTAACCCTATCTAACCCTAACCCTACATCCTCAGTCTGTAAACAACAACATGGACATCCATTCTTCATCTTCATCATCATCATCATCATCATCATCATCATTATTATTATTATTATTATTATTATTATTATTATTATTATTATTATTATTATTAGTAGTAGTAGTAGTAGTAGTAGTAGTAGTAGTAGTAGTAGTAGAAGTAGTAGTAGTAGTAGTATTATGCATTTGACACACAGTTCACTCACTCACTGCCAGATTAACATAGCTAGCTAGTACTAGTAAACATGTTAACACAGCTATCTAGTACTAGTAACATGTTAACAAAGCTATCTAGTACTAGTAAACATGCTAATATAGCTATCTAGTACTACGGGGTAGTGGTGGTCTAGTGGATAGTGAGTTGGACTTGTGATCGGAAGGTTGTGTGTTCAAATCCCGCCTGAAACCACACCACTACTAGTGTGCCCTTGAGTAAGCCACTTAGCCCTCAGTTATTCGTAATTGTAAGTCGCTTTGGATTAAAAGCGTCTGCTAAATGTCAAAATTAATTAATTAATTAGTACTAGTAAACATGTTAACAAAGCTATCTAGTACTAGTAAACATGTTAACAAAGCTATCTAGTACTAGTAAACATGTTAACAAAGCTATCTAGTACTAGTAAACATGTTAACACAGCTATCTAGTACTAGTTAACACAGCTATCTAGTACTAGTAAACACGTTAACACAGCTATCTAGTACTAGTAAACACGTTAACACAGCTATCTAGTACTAGTAAACATGTTAACACAGCTATCTACTACTAGTAAACATGTTAACAAATCTATCTACTACTAGTAAACATGTTAACAAAGCTATCTAGTACTAGTAAACATGTTAACACAGCTATCTAGTACTAGTAAACATGCTAATATAGCTATCTACTACTAGTAAACACGTTAACACAGCTATCTAGTACTAGTAAACATGTTAACAAAGCTATCTAGTACTAGTAAACATGTTAACACAGCTATCTAGTACTAGTAAACATGTTAACAAAGCTATCTACTACTAGTAAACATGTTAACAAAGCTATCTAGTACTAGTAAACACGTTAACACAGCTATCTAGTACTAGTAAACACGTTAACACAGCTATCTAGTACTAGTAAACATGTTAACACAGCTATCTAGTACTAGTAAACACGTTAACACAGCTATCTACTACTTGTGAACACGTTAACACAGCTATCTAGTACTAGTAAACATGTTAACAAAGCTATCTACTACTAGTAAACATGCTAATATAGCTATCTAGTACTAGTAAACATGTTAACAAAGCTATCTGTTACTAGTAAACATGTTAACAAAGCTATCTAGTACTAGTAAACATGTTAACACAGCTATCTAGTACTAGTAAACATGTTAACACAGCTATCTAGTACTAGTAAACATGTTAACACAGCTATCTAGTACTAGTAAACATGTTAATATAGCTATCTAGTACTAGTAAACATGTTAACAAAGCTATCTACTACTAGTAAACATGTTAACAAAGCTATCTACTACTAGTAAACATGTTAACAAAGCTATCTACTACTAGTAAACATGTTAACAAATCTATCTACTACTAGTAAACATGTTAACACAGCTATCTAGTACTAGTAAACATGTTAACAAAGCTATCTACTACTAGTAAACATGTTAACAAAGCTATCTAGTACTAGTAAACATGTTAACAAAGCTATCTACTACTAGTAAACATGTTAACAAAGCTATCTACTACTAGTAAACATGTTAACAAAGCTATCTACTACTAGTAAACATGTTAACACAGCTATCTAGTACTAGTAAACATGTTAACATAGCTATCTAGGACTAGTAAACATGTTAACAAATCTATCTAGTACTAGTAAACATGTTAACACAGCTATCTAGGACTAGTTAACATGTTAACACAGCTATAGTACTAGTAAACAGATGTAAGTAGCTGTGCATGTTCCAGACAGGGATGCCTGCAGCAACACAGAGCTAGCTAGCTAGCTGGAATTGTGTCGCCATGGAAACGGCTCCGACCGTAGCGTGGCAACGTAGCTTACCGTGTCGTTCTGCTAACCGTCAAGGAGGCCGTTGTAGTTGTATCGAGGCATTCTCAATCTCGGTAAATCGAGTTAAGGAATCACATCTCTCAAGGGTTGGTAACAAGCTGACCGAGGTGGAGCTAAGCAACAGAGAGAAGGTGCCCAGGGTTGCCAGATGGGATTGACCATTTCCAGCCTAACCACAGTCTAAAAACCTATGAATCCAACAAAAACCACCAGCACAAAACCCATTCGGCGGGAACGGGCCTCATCTGGCAACCCAGCTCTGAGCTCCAATAGTGGAACTCCGCCCACCTACTTCTGGTCAATGTAAATGAGCATTTCTTCAAAATAAAAGCCCCCAGGTTAAACGTGTACATACTGTACATAGCACATAGCTACCTTAACTGTAACTGTACATATCTACCTTAACTGTACATAGCTACCTTAACTGTACATATCTACCTTAACAGTACATAGCTACCTTAACTGGACATATTATCTACCTTAACTGTACATAGCTACCTTAACTGTGCATATCCACCTTAACTGTACATAGCTACCTTAACTGTATATCTACCTTAACTGTACATATCCACCTTAACTGTACATAGCTACCTTAACTGTATATCTACCATAACTGTACACATCTACCATAACTGTACATATCCACCTTAACTGTACATAGCTACCTTAACTATATCTACCTTAACTGTACACATCTACCATAACTGTACATAGCTACATTAACTGTACATAGCTACCTTAACTGTACACATCTACCGTAACTGTATCTACCTTAACTGTACATAGCTACCTTAACTGTACATAAGCTACCTTAACTGTACATAGCTACCTTAACTGTACATATCTACCTTAACTGTACATAGCTACCTTAACTGTACATATTATCTACCTTAACTGTACATATCCACCTTAACTGTACATAGCTACCTTAACTGTACATATCTACCGTAACTATATCTACCTTAACTGTACACATCTACCATAACTGTACATAGCTACATTAACTGTACATAGCTACCTTAACTGTACATAAGCTACCTTAACTGTACATATCTACCTTAACTGTACATATCTACCGTAACTGTACATAGCTACCTTAACTGTACACATCTACCTTAACTGTACATATCTACCGTAACTGTACATATCTACCTTAACTGTACATAAGCTACCTTAACTGTACATATCTACCTGAACTTACATAGCTACCTTAACTGTACATATCTACCTTAACTGTACATAGCTACCTTAACTGTACATATCTACCTTAACTGTACATAGCTACCTTAACTGTACATATCTACCTTAACTGTACATAGCTACCTTAACTGTACATATCTACCGTAACTGTACATAGCTCACAACTGTGTTAAACTACCGTAGGCCTACTTGCCATATTGTCATGTTTTTATATCGTGTTTGTCATGTTTTTATATCGTGTTTTTATATCACTATTTGCACTTCTGGATAGATGCTAAACTGCATTCCATTGTCTGGTACTTGTACTCTGCAATGACAATAAGGTTGAATCTAATCTAATCTAATCTAATTAAACATCCTGACACCAGACTTATTTAATTGAGTTTCCTGAGTACATGGATGGCTCAGGTGTTCTGGTCAGTGTTCTGTTTACAGCTGGGACTAACTGGATCTGTGCTTATAAACATAATCATTTATTTTGTTCTTTGCATGAGTTTGTTGAAGCAGTAGTGCCTCACTAATTCTTAATTGTTTCACACTAAATGTTGCTTAGGGTTAGGGTTAGGGTCTTAGGTCTGTCTGCTGGGTTAGGCTGCAGAGCACTCTGCTCTTCCCTTGATCAGGGATCAGTCTCCCTGTGTTTGATCACTGCTGGCTACTCTGCTGTAAGAAGTGTTCCTGTGGTTCACTAGAGCCGACACTCCCTCTAACCACACATACATACTGTATCTAACACACATACTGTAAAAAAAATAAAAAAATAAAAAATCTGGTTTGAGTCTGTTATAGAGTAACTGGCATAAAACAATAGAAATACAGCATGGTCAATATCCAAAGCATCTCTTAGGTTTTATGAGTACTAATTAATTAGTTGCACTAACAACCGTGAAAAAAGAAATCTCATTTTCAAAAGTTTGCAAACTCCGTAGAGAAAGAGGCGGGTGACACTGCATGACATGTGATTTCAAACGCAACAGTGACAGTTAGAAACAAGATCCTGTTTCCTGGCAGCTGTCAAGAGCCGAACCCTAACCCACACAAACCTTATTTTAACTCTCCTAATCCCTCCCATGCTTATGGTGAAACATAAATAACACCTTATCATATTGTTACATTAACATACTGTCTGCACTTGATACTAAATTAATATCAAAGTTTGTATCATCAAGCTTTTAAAATAACACACATATATACATATATACATATACATACTGTATATACATATACATATACACATATACATATATATACACATATACATATATATACACACATACATATATAAACACATACATATATATATACTTATATATACACATACATATATATACATATATACACACATACATATATATACATATATATACACATACATATATACATATATATATATATATACACATACATATATATATATATATATACACATATATATACACATATATACATATATATATACACATACATACAGTATATATACACATATATATATATATATATATATATATATATATATATATATATATATATATATATATATATATATATATATATATACAAGGATGAGAGACCGACAAAGTGGTTTTAAATTCCACACATTCTCTGTGCTGGCGGTACCACTCAACCCTGACCCTGTACATGTGTAATATAAACACACCCTGACCCTGACCCTGTACATGTGTAATATAAACACACCCTGACCCTGCAGTGATAACCCCAAAACAAACAATAACAACATCCAGTAACACACTTCCACATGACACAGATGGTCAACCACTTGAATGTTCAGAGTTCCATGATGAACAGAATTATGTTTTAAGTCATTGTATGCAGCTGTTGTATCTTTAAACATTTCAACAGAATAACTGCGAGATGACAAGATGTGTGTGAGCTCCAACTGCAGTATATGGGATGTTCACTCTTTAGGCACAGAACGTTTTAAATCAACTAGTCAGTTTTTTTAGATCGTCTCTCTATCACCAATGATGACTTAACATCTCATTATTGTGTTATACAGAATTTAGTATCCATCTATTTAGATTACCTCTCTTAATGTCTTTGTACTTGTGTCCTTGTGTCCTTGTGTACTTGTCTCCTTGTCTCCTTGTGTCCTTGTGTCTTGGCCTTGGGTGAGGCTGTCAGACAGTTTCCTGGCATTGTGAAATGTGACCAGACCTGGGATTCATGACCACACACTCGCATGTGAAGAGCGTGTTGTTATGTGCTGCTAGATGGAACAGTTTTTCGGTTCAAAGCACAATGGTATTTTTTTTCTTTTTCTGTTTTCCTAGAACATTTCACCACTGCCTTGATGGTGTCTATTTGATGGGACAATGGTCATAAAACATAAAAAACTGACTCTGAAACTGACTCTAACCCTAGCCACTGACTCTCAGCTTGTCTGCAAGGCTTTCCTTTATGTGTTTGTCTAATGTGGTTTGACTGTGAAGTCATATTTTGGGGGATAGTGTTGTGCTGCTAAACTGATAATAGAAGTGTGTATTCCCTAGGGCCTAGATAGTAGATAGTAGCATACTATAGTCAATTGAAATTCCATGGCAATGGTTTTAAAAGTTCCTTTTAAAAGCTAAGAAGTGTTGAAATTGAATACAATACAATGAAAACCAGAAGTTTGATACAAACTGTTGAGTCAATTAAAAACAAGTTCAAACATGTTGGCTTGTGTGAAATGCGGAGGACAACAAACAGTACAAAGGCACGTCAATAACAGGATGTTCCTGTCAATCACTAGTCAATGCAGCTGAACTGAATTATGTTTGCCACATTACTGGTTGAACACCAGTTAAAGAGCCCTGAGAGAAACGCCTGTTGACTAAGAATGGGATTAGAGAATGACCACAGAATCTTTTATTCTACCTCAGTCTAAACCCCTTTCAGAAAATCAACACTTCCCACTGGACCTTTCTGAAACAGCCCACCTGTGTAAAACCCCTGACCATCTCCCTTAACATTCAGCCTGATATCTCACTGCAACAGAGCACAAAGAGAAGGGGGAGGAGCTTCAGACAGAACAGTGGGCGGAGCTTCCACAAGTAGCTGCCTCCTCTCTCCCAAATCACAAACAAACTGTCAGTGATACCGGGCAAGGAGAAGTAAGTGTTCTGGTACCGCAGTCTCTCTTCCCCTCTCTAGATGTCTGAGCTTTACAATACCCTTGAGGCTGTCACAGGCAAGAGCAGACAAAGGCAATAGAGAGAGAGAGAGAGATAGAGAGAGAGAGAGAGAGAGAGAGAGAGAGAGAGAGAGAGAGAGAGAGAGAGAGAGAGAGAGAGAGAGAGAGAGAGAGAGAGAGAGAGAGAGAGAGAGAGAGAGAGAGAGAGAGAGAGAGAGAGAGAGAGAGAGAGAGAGAGAGAGAGGAGAGGGAGGGAGGGAGAGAGAAGGAGGGTGAGCAGGAAACAGACTCTCTGGAGAGCAACAACGAGACATTCACTTTCATTGTCACACACACAGAGAGCTGAAGAGGAGCTCTCTCCAGCGCTGCTCCCAGGACAGCAGCAGACTTTAGACCCTCTGAAGTGATTCCAGCTCAGCTACGGAGTTCACTGTCTAACCCTAACCCTTTACTACTGGACCGGCCTGACTGTCTAACCCTAACCCTTTACTGCTGGACTCAGCCTGGGAGGAGACGCCGGGATTGTTTAGAAACACAAGAGGACAAAGAGGAGGACTGAGTTGGATATCTTTTAAAGGAGAGGACGAGAGGAGAGGAGATTTTTTTTATCATCAAGAAATCTCTCATGTGGATCTGAATATCAAACCATACTCTCTGAGGACTGACCCTAACCCTAACTTGTTCACTGGCTGTTTTGGGAAAAAGGAGGGAAGTTTGTGTGACTTAACATCTGAGTAAGTAAAGCTGCCAGTGCTACCTTGGGGGCAGAGTCCCTTCAGGGTGGCCAGGGGGAGGCAGGTGGAGGGGAGGGGGGAGGCAGGTGGAGGGGGAGGGGGAGGGGAAGAGGAAGCTGAAGCTTTTTTTGGGGGGGAGAGGTCATTTCATCATGAGCTAAATCCCCAACACAACTACAGGGCACCACATCAAGGACGGCGAACACGTTGATCATGTGAATCCTCTACTACTGTGGGTTAGGGTTAGAGAGTGACGGTTGAATGAACCCTTTGTGTTTAACGGTCAAACATCTCTGGTGACAGACAATGCCGTCTTTCAAGGCATCCTGTGTTGAAACTGCTTGGTGCGTTACTGCCCATTAATGGTGAATTCAGAGTTAAGAGAAGTTCATCATTTCACTGTGTAGCTCTTACACCACAGCCCCCTCACCGATCCTTGTTTCCGGACCAACATGTACAATACTACCCTGCAATGGGGGGAGAATATCACCCCGGCATTGGGCAACATCACCCTCCTCCATTCAGACAATTCAAATTGCACCAAGAACGACGGGTTCAAGTACCCCCTGTACAGCGCTGTGTTCAGCATCGTGTTCGTGGTGGGCCTGGTCACCAACGTGGCGGCCATGTACATCTTCACCTGCACCCTGAAGCTGCGTAACGAGACCACCACCTACATGATGAACCTGGTGGTGTCGGACCTGCTGTTCGTGTTCACGCTGCCGCTGCGCGTCTTCTACTTCATCAACCGGGACTGGCCGTTCGGCGCGGTGCTCTGCAAGCTCTCCGTCTCGCTGTTCTACACCAACATGTACGGCAGCATCCTCTTCCTCACCTGCATCAGCGTCGACCGCTTCCTGGCCATCGTGCACCCGCTCCGCTCCAGGGCGCTGAGGACCAAGCGCAACGCTAAGATCGTGTGCGTGTGCGTGTGGGTGCTGGTGCTGGCGGGGAGTCTGCCCACCGGGTTTAAACTGGAGACCACCTCGCGCCAGAACAACCACACCACGGCCCGGTTCTGCTTCGAGAACTTCTCCTCCACGCAGTGGAAGTCTCACCTGTCCAAGATGGTGATCTTCATAGAAACGGTGGGCTTCCTGACGCCGCTGCTGCTCAACGTGGTGTGTTCAGTCATGGTCCTGCAGACTCTGCGCCGGCCCCAGACCCTCAGCCGCGGGGGCAAGCTCAACAAGACCAAGATCCTCCGTATGATTATAGTCCACCTCCTCATCTTCTGCTTCTGTTTCGTCCCATACAACGTCAACCTGGTCTTCTACGCTCTGGTCCGCACCAAAACCCTAAAGGGCTGTTTCGTGGAGTCGGTGGTCAGGACGATCTACCCCATCGCTCTCTGCATCGCCGTGTCCAACTGCTGCTTCGACCCCATCGTCTACTACTTCACCTCGGAGACGATCCAGAACTCCATCAAGAGGAAGTCTCAGAACCGTCCGTACGACGTCAAGTTCTCCGAGGCCCTGCAGTCAGAGACCAGCTCCAACCTCCACTGCAGTCTGAGGACTCCCAAAACCACCAAGGGGTTTCACAACGAGTCTTGTGTGTGAAACCGGGGCTGTAGCTGTGGCTGTAGCAGGGCTGTGAATGTGGAAGTGGGGTGGATTTGTAAGCCCTAATGTGACATTCAAAGTGCTGAAGGAGCCAGCTAAAGAGACTTCATCTCAGGGCAAAAACATGGACCATGCCCCTTAAAGTATGCTATTATCTATCACTCTATACTGCCACGTTTGACCCCTCTTGTTCACATTTGTGGATGTAATATTGCCACTTACTAACATCGTCATGTGGAATACAATTGTGTTTTGCACAATAATTACTTCCTCAAAGGTTACTGTAATGTATTCCGATCAGTGGAGAGCGTGTCTGCTAACATGAGCATTACAACCTGTCTGCTAACATGAGCATTACAACCTGTCTGCTAACATCAGTATTACAACCTGTCTGTTAATAGTAAGTCATGGTGCTGACTATAAAATAGCATCTATTTAATTAAAGTTGTATAATATGGAGGTGTAGAGATTTTTTACATCTGTCATTTATGTTATTGTTTGATCTATTGAATAATGTGTGAAACTGAAGGTCATAATGTGTGTTCTTGAATGTGCAGTAAGGAGTTAGAGTCATGCTGGCTACTCTACAGTACTGTTAGGGTTAGGGTTAGTACTCTACAGTACAGTTAGGGTTAGGGTTAGGTGTGCTTATAGGTGATAGCGTACAATACGATGCACTGACACAGGATTCCAAATACTGCTGTTTTAAGTCACAGATTACAGTTTTACAGATTACAGTTTTTGGAGAAAAAAAAAAGTTCTTTAGCATCTGTATATTCATGTGAATGCTTTTGTTGAGGAGAAGTGTTAAGTGTTTCGTTTACTCCTGGATAGTAGAGAGAAAAAAATAAATAAAATAAGTATTAGGAGAAAGAGACAGACCAGGCGGCCTAAATCCTTCAGATCGTTTACAAAAAATCTTGCAGTCCTGCAGACAGTAGTAGACTTGAGACAAGACCTCCCTGTTTCTCTAACCCTAACCCTGTTATACTGAGGAGAGAGAGATGTAGGAGGTAGACACAGTGTTATACTGAGGAGAGAGAGAGAGATGTTGGAGGTAAACACAGTGTTATACTGAGGAGAGAGAGAGAGAGATGTAGGAGGTAGACACAGTGTTATACTGAGGAGAGAGAGAGAGAGATGTAGGAGGTAAACACAGTGTTATACTGAGGAGAGAGAGAGAGAGAGAGATGTAGGAGGTAGACACAGTGTTATACTGAGGAGAGAGAGAGATGTAGGAGGTAAACACAGTGTTATACTGAGGAGAGAGAGAGAGAGATGTAGGAGGTAAACACAGTGTTATACTGAGGAGAGAGAGAGAGAGAGAGAGAGAGATGTAGGAGGTAGACACAGTGTTATACTGAGGAGAGAGAGAGAGAGATGTAGGAGGTAAACACAGTGTTATACTGAGGAGAGAGAGAGAGATGTAGGAGGTAAACACAGTGTTATACTGAGGAGAGAGAGAGAGAGAGAGATGTAGGAGGTAGACACAGTGTTATACTGAGGAGAGAGAGAGATGTAGGAGGTAGACACAGTGTTATACTGAGGAGAGAGAGAGAGAGATGTAGGAGGTAGACACAGTGTTATACTGAGGAGAGAGAGAGAGAGAGATGTAGGAGGTAAACACAGTGTTATACTGAGGAGAGAGAGAGAGATGTAGGAGGTAAACACAGTGTTATACTGAGGAGAGAGAGAGAGATGTAGGAGGTCAACACAGTGTTATACTGAGGAGAGAGAGAGAGATGTAGGAGGTAAACACAGTGTTATACTGAGGAGAGAGAGAGAGATGTAGGAGGTAGACACAGTGTTATACTGAGGAGAGAGAGAGAGATGTTGGAGGTAAACACAGTGTTATACTGAGGAGAGAGAGAGAGAGATGTAGGAGGTAGACACAGTGTTATACTGAGGAGAGAGAGAGAGATGTAGGAGGTAGACACAGTGTTATACTGAGGAGAGAGAGAGATGTAGGAGGTAAACACAGTGTTATACTGAGGAGAGAGAGAGAGATGTAGGAGGTAGACACAGTGTTATACTGAGGAGAGAGAGAGAGATGTAGGAGGTAAACACAGTGTTATACTGAGGAGAGAGAGATGTTGGAGGTAAACACAGTGTTATACTGAGGAGAGAGAGAGAGATGTAGGAGGTAGACACAGTCCTCATGTTGGCGCCCACAAGGGAGGGGCCGTTTCCTGTCATCTAGGGGGCGGGGGGGGGGGGGGGGGGGGACGGACGGACTAGACCATGGGGGGGGGGGGCTAGACCAGATCTTCACTACGCAGCTCCACACACTCCATGCAGGACGACTTCAACAGCTCTCTTTTTTTTTTACTCAGGGTTAGAATTTGGTTAGGGTTTGGTTACTCAGGATTAGAGTTGGGTTAGGGTTTGGTTACTCAGGGTCAGGGTTTGGTTAGACATCCTGTGGAGGTCAAGGAATACGATAGAAGCAGGGCTGGGGGGTCAATTAGATTTTAATTGAGTAAATTCTAGACACGCAGCCTCCAGGGCTGGGAGGGAACAGAGACACATAACAGTGTTGCCTCAGGACAGGACAGAGTTACTCAACCCTCACTAACCCTCACCAACTGTACATACAGCCTTACTAACCCTCACCAACTGTAATTACACATACAGCCTTACTAACCCTCACCAACTGTACTTACACATACAGCCTTACTAACCCTCACCAACTGTACTTACACATACAGCCTTACTAACCCTCACCAACTGTAATTACACATACAGCCTTACTAACCCTCACCAACTGTAATTACACATACAGCCTTACTAACCCTCACCAACTGTAGTTACACATACAGCCTTACTAACCCTGAATGTCTTCCTGGTTCTTATAGCCTGTGCTGAGGTCAGTGTTAGGTGTGGTCGTTGGGATTATAAGTGGGTAATGAACATTCTGTAAGAGCTTTGCATAAAAAAACTAAATCCATAACAACACTCAAACTCTGAAATACTATGCTATGCTACTGTATATGCTACTGCTATGCCAACTGTATTGTAAAATGTGTCAGCTTTGGTTTCCAAATAAAATGTTGTGATCAGTTTTAAACTCAAAATCACCATTCATTCATTTTTCCCATCTGGATTTTTTCAAACAGCTAATATCTAAACGTTGTGTAACTTATAGGTTTACAGTTTTGTTGAACGTTCTTTTATCCAATTAACTAGCAGGTTAACTAGCAGGTTAACTAGCAGGCTAGTCCTTCAGCAGGTTATCTACAGGTATCTTATTGATTTTCAAGTTTTGACTTTGACTCAATAATTGAGAAAGGGTTACCAGACGCTATTAAAGGAAAAGGAAAATAAATTTCATTTTAGATTCTGTGACTAAATCTAACACTTCACACCCTTCAAAGTCCATCAAAGCTCAACCTCAGGCAGGTTTTGTTAGGGTTAGGGTTAAACATGAAGTCAATAGGGACAAAGCTGAGGTTGCACTGGTGTTTGAGAAACCATGTGACCTGAATCAAGGCCTGAGGTAATAACTGCTGCTACTGTGAAAACAAACAGACGCACCATGACATCAAAGCAGCTCTTTAGGGTTAGGGTCACGTCAACTGCATCGAGCTGAGAGCGGAAACGTATCAAACATGGTTATGGTGAAGTCCTGCTGTCTGTTAGAGATGCTGTCTGTTAGAGATGCTGTCTGTTAGAGATGCTGTCTGTTAGAGATGCTGTCTGTTAGAGATGCTGTCTGTTAGAGATGCTGTCTGTTAGAGCTGCTGTCTGTTAGAGCTGTCTGTTAGAGATGCTGTCTGTTAGAGCTGTCTGTTAGAGATGCTGTCTGTTAGAGATGCTGTCTGTTAGAGATGCTGTCTGTTAGAGATGCTGTCTGTTAGAGCTGCTGTCTGTTAAAGATGCTGTATGTTAGAGATGCTGTCTGTTAGAGATGCTGTCTGTTAGAGATGCTGTCTGTTAGAGATGCTGTCTGTTAGAGCTGCTGTCTGTTAGAGCTGTCTGTTAGAGATGCTGTCTGTTAGAGCTGTCTGTTAGAGATGCTGTCTGTTAGAGCTGTCTGTTAGAGCTGTCTGTTAGAGCTGCTGTCTGTTAGAGCTGTCTGTTAGAGATGCTGTCTGTTAGAGATGCTGTCTGTTAAAGATGCTGTCTGTTAGAGATGCTGTCTGTTAGAGCTGCTGTCTGTTAGAGATGCTGTCTGTTAGAGATGCTGTCTGTTAGAGATGCTGTCTGTTAGAGATGCTGTCTGTTAGAGCTGTCTGTTAGAGATGCTGTCTGTTAGAGATGCTGTCTGTTAGAGATGCTGTCTGTTAGAGATGCTGTCTGTTAGAGATGCTGTCTGTTAGAGCTGTCTGTTAGAGATGCTGTCTGTTAAAGATGCTGTCTGTTAGAGATGCTGTCTGTTAGAGATGCTGTCTGTTAGAGCTGCTGTCTGTTAGAGCTGCTGTCTGTTAGAGATGCTGTCTGTTAGAGCTGTCTGTTAGAGCTGTCTGTTAGAGATGCTGTCTGTTAGAGATGCTGTCTGTTAGAGATGCTGTCTGTTAGAGATGCTGTCTGTTAGAGCTGCTGTCTGTTAGAGATGCTGTCTGTTAGAGATGCTGTCTGTTAGAGATGCTGTCTGTTAGAGATGCTGTCTGTTAGAGCTGTCTGTTAGAGATGCTGTCTGTTAGAGCTGTCTGTTAGAGATGCTGTCTGTTAGAGATGATGTCTGTTAGAGATGCTGTCTGTTAGAGCTGTCTGTTAGAGATGCTGTCTGTTAGAAATGCTGTCTGTTAGAGCTGTCTGTTAGAGATGCTGTCTGTTAAAGCTGCTGTCTGTTAGAGATGCTGTCTGTTAGAGATGCTGTCTGTTAAAGCTGCTGTCTGTTAGAGATGCTGTCTGTTAGAGCTGCTGTCTGTTAGAGATGCTGTCTGTTAGAGCTGTCTGTTAGAGATGCTGTCTGTTAGAGCTGCTGTCTGTTAGAGATGCTGTCTGTTAGAGCTGTCTGTTAGAGATGCTGTCTGTTAGAGCTGTCTGTTAGAGATGCTGTCTGTTAGAGATGCTGTCTGTTAGAGATGCTGTCTGTTAGAGATGCTGTATGTTAGAGATGCTGTCTGTTAGAGATGCTGTCTGTTAGAGATGCTGTCTGTTAGAAATGCTGTCTGTTAGAGATGCTGTCTGTTAGAGCTGCTGTCTGTTAGAGATTCTGTCTGTTAGAGATGCTGTCTGTTAGAGATGCTGTCTGTTAGAGATGCTGTCTGTTAGAGCTGCTGTCTGTTAGAGATGCTGTCTGTTAGAAATGCTGTCTGTTAGAGCTGTCTGTTAGAGCTGCTGTCTGTTAGAGCTGTCTGTTAGAGATGCTGTCTGTTAGAGATGCTGTCTGTTAGAGCTGCTGTCTGTTAGAGATGCTGTCTGTTAGAGATGCTGTCTGTTAGAGCTGTCTGTTAGAGATGATGTCTGTTAGAGCTGTCTGTTAGAGCTGTCTGTTAGAGCTGCTGTCTGTTAGAGCTGTCTGTTAGAGATGCTGTCTGTTAGAGCTGTCTGTTAGAGATGCTGTCTGTTAGAGATGCTGTCTGTTAGAGATGCTGTCTGTTAGAGATGCTGTATGTTAGAGATGCTGTCTGTTAGAGATGCTGTATGTTAGAGATGCTGTCTGTTAGAGATGCTGTCTGTTAGAGATGCTGTCTGTTAGAGATGCTGTCTGTTAGAGATGATGTCTGTTAGAGCTGCTGTCTGTTAGAGATGCTGTCTGTTAGAGATGCTGTCTGTTAGAGCTGTCTGTTAGAGATGATGTCTGTTAGAGCTGCTGTCTGTTAGAGATGCTGTCTGTTAGAGATGCTGTCTGTTAGAGCTGTCTGTTAGAGATGATGTCTGTTAGAGCTGCTGTCTATTAGAGCTGGGTTACTGCTGTCTGTTAGAGCTGGGTTAGGGTTAGGGTTAGGGTTAGGGTTGTGCACTGAGACTCAGATAGGGTCTTTATCTGACCATCAGGTTCACAGGCCTGTGAGTGATTGGGGTGAAAGGACACAGCAGGAAGAGACACGTACAAGTTGCTGATATCATATCAACACATCAACACATGGGCTCTATGTGCAAACATCAATAGGTAGAGAAGGCTTCTGTTGTAACTCTAACCCAACCCTCTCTCTCTCTCTCTCTCTCCCACTGCAGCCTAACCTCTCTCTCTCCTGCAGGCTGTATAACTGGCAGGTTTGTGTGAGAGTGAGCTTGTTTTTTTGTAAGGATGCCACCCTCTTCCTGGTTCAAGGACTGTCTGTCTGTTGTCTCTAGTGAGCCTGTCTGTCTGTTGTCTCTAGTGAGTCTGTCTGTCTGTCGTCTCTAGTGAGCCTGTCTGTCTGTTGTCTCTAGTGAGCCTGTCTGTCTGTTGTCTCTAGTGAATTCTGGGTAATTGGTGCTTTGAAGTTCTGTTCCAACTCACAGGAGACCCTGCCTGGGCGTTGAGAGGGATCTGTGTGTGTGTGTGTGTGTGTTTAGGGGGAGGGGGAGGGGAGGGGAGGGGGAGGGGGAGGGGGAGGGGAGGGGTGGGGAGGGGGAGGGGAGGGGTGGGGTGAGATCGGGGTGAGTTTCCTCGTCCTTAGATTCACTCCAGAGCTCTGAATCACATGAGGAGGAAGGGGAGCGTCTGGGACCAGGAGGAGGAGGAGGAGGAGGAGGAGAAGGAGGAAGGGGAGTGTCTGGGACCCCTCCTCTCACTGGCTGGTCAGAACAGGCCTCGTTTAGAACCGCTGTGTTACGCACTAAACAGACCCCAACACACAAACATGCATGTGGTGTTTATAAAACTATCTCACTTAACGTGAGAAGGCTCTTACCTCAAGGCAAACTCCTGACCATGCATGCAGCCATGCAAACTCCTGACCATGCATGCAGCCATGCACACTCCTGACCATGCATGCAGCCATGCACACTCCTGACCATGCATGCAGCCATGCACACTCTAGAGGCAAAGTGTGGGTTTACGAGAGGCGCTACAGAAATAACATAATTCCTCATATTTGCCTATAATTCTTATTATTGTTATATTATGTAAGGCGTGGATGTTATACATTGGAAAATAGTTTACTGTTTCTCACTATAACTATACGTTATACTTCCCACCTACAAACACCCAAAATGATTTTGAAAACATGGCAAGGCAAGTTTATTTGTATAGACTAAGCCTAACCCTAACAGGGGCGATTCAAAGAGCTTTACTTTGTTATGACTAATAACAAAACCTGACATATCTGCTGGCTGAAGCACAACAACGTGCAACACAGCAGCCAGATCTGAGCAGAGGACGTCCAATGAAACACAACCTGTCAAGACTGAACATAAGTATCTGACCTATCAGCACCCTAACCCTAACCCTAATGTTCACACACTTCTATTTGTCTGTTTACCCATTTCTTTATTCTAGTCAATCTTTACATGTACATGACCTTATCTTTTATTTGTTTTTATCTTCACATTTGCTTTGGCAAAGTATGTTTCCCACGCCTAGCCTAGACTGAAGGTCTCTACAGTGCATAATCAGCAAGACAGGCTGGAAAATGGGCTATATATATATATATATATATATATATATATATATATATATATATATATATATATATATATAAGAACCAATGGGAAAACAGGAACCTCATCTAGCATTTTAATCGACCATCAGTGTAATATAATATTAGATGAGGCTAGATGAGGTTCCTGTTTTCCCACTGGTTCTTTATGTTCAAATCAAATCCCAAATGTCTGGTGAAGCAGTCGCCCGCCGCCTTTCTTCATTGACTGGACAACCAGGCTGGTTTGGGTTCGTTTCCCTGCTGCTCACAGAGGAGGAACGGCCAATAAAACCCTCAGTCAGCAGGTAGGAGGCAGGACAGCGTGTTAACTTCTCATCAGCCAGGAAGCAGACAAACAAGTATTATGTTTGTGGTACACAACACACCACACCATAGCATAGCATCACAATTACCCCTATGTGCAGACTTAACAACAAGCACAACAGTTTCCCACTAACCCCAACCCCAGACTAATGACTACATCTGGAGTGGAGCACGGAGGAGGGAAAATAACTGAACCAAACCAGTCAGTCCCTAACCCTAACCCTTCCCTCCCTCCCCTGTCTCCTCCTCTCCTTATCAGTCCCAAGTCTTCCCTCCCTCCCCTGTCTCCTCCTCTCCTTATCAGTCCCAGGAGTGTGACCTGACAACATCAGCACTCTGTTGCATAACGACTCTGGAATGGAACAGAAAGTAGAAGCAGTGTGTTGACTGTAAAGGGGCAATCTGTCACCAGAACATCGACTTTTGGACTGTAGCCTCAGTCCTCAGCTCTGTCTATGACACTGAGAGAGGTTACATTTCTCCAGCTCCATCATTCAGATGTTGACCACAAAAATAAAGTGGTGGGGACCCCCCTTTGTTGTTTTCTGAATTACAGACTTCACCTTTAAGCAGGGCAGGTCCATCATTAAGAGTGCACCTTCAACAGGGTGACTTAGCCCAAGTCCCATTATGGTCAGTAGCAGTGACCAGGCCAGTATGTGTACTGAACTGTGACTATAACATTATAACATTATAACATTATAACACCAGAGAACACTAATATGTGTACGTCCTCTGTGTGTCCAAAGTCCTATGTGTGTGTGTGTGTGTGTGTGTGTGTGTGTGTGTCTAAGTGACATCAATTAGGGCTGAAGGTCTTATCTCTTTAAAATATGACTGATGAGATAAGCCCCCCCCCCCCCAGACAGATTACAAACTTCATCTCAAGAGATCAGAAATAGTTTACAGGGGAACAGCAGATTAGGGTTAGGGTTAGGTCACACCCCTCCCCCCAGGCCACAGCTACACACGGCTGTCAGCAGGACAGTCCACAGGGCCATGCTCAGAGAGAAGCCAAGGGGAGCTGGTCCCCACCCATCAGCTTCTCCACCAGGGCTCCACCACCGCCACAAGACTGGTTAACTAAAGACACTCTGGGCCTCTGTAGGACGACAGGCTAGCAGAGAACCAGAGACTCTCTGGACCATAAACAACACAGTCTGGTTCCCTGCTCCGCACGATCACACGCTGACATCTAAAGGTCACCTCAGGTCAACATGTGGACCTTTGAGGAATTCCTATAATAATACGTCACAGCATAAGATACAGCTATAGATACAGCATAAGATACAGCTATAGAGATACAGCTATCTCCCTCTGCCTCTCTCTCTGCCTCTCTCTCTCTCTGTCTCTCTCTCTCTCCCTCTGCCTCTCTCTGTGACTGACTGACCACCCAGGGGCGAGAAAGGGCCCATCACCATGTTGAGCCCCCAGAGCCTCGTTGATTTTCAACAACACAGAAATGTATTCACATGGCTCTGGGTGTGTTGGAGGTGTAATTAGATGAAGTGATTAAGTTATATCATCCTGGTGAGAGACTCTGGCTCCTGGCCAGGTGACAAAGACTAGACCTGTAGACAGACAGACAGACAGACAGACAGGCAGGCAGACAGGCAGGCAGGCAGGCAGGCAGGCAGGCAGGCAGGCAGGCAGGCAGGCAGGCAGGCAGGCAGGCAGGCAGGCAGGCAGGTAGACAGACAGACAGACAGACAGACAGACATACATGTATCTAGAGCTAAAACACACTGCTTACACCCCAAAACAAACAAACAACACATGTTCCAG
Organism: Nansenia antarctica; assembly: GCF_963989245.1. Classification (NCBI taxonomy): domain Eukaryota; kingdom Metazoa; phylum Chordata; class Actinopteri; order Argentiniformes; family Microstomatidae; genus Nansenia; species Nansenia antarctica. Next base: position 90,132,435 of record NC_137674.1, on the reverse strand, counting down.
CTCAGCTGCAGATGAGGGTTATATATACAGTATATAGATTAGGCACCTTCGTCCTTTGGGAGTTTTAGAAATGTCATTGCTGATCTGCCCCCGTTACTCTACTTTATATATATCTTCATATGTTATTATTATTATTGTTATTATATATGTTATTATGTGTTATGTTATTTATGTTACATGTCATTATGTGTTATGTTATTTATGTTACATGTCATTATGTGTTATGTTATTTATGTTACATGTTTATTATGTGTTATGTTATTTATGTTACATGTTATTATGTGTTATGTTTACCATGTAAACTGATTCTTTGATTTATCAATGTTTATTAACTTAACTAGTAAAGTAAGTAAGTAAAGCTTTATTTATATAGCGCCTTTCGTACATTCGTAACTGTTGAATAACTTGTTAAATAATCTCTGTCTCGACCACATTGGAAGTGAGGGTGTCCTCAATAAAGGCTTGACCTCCCCTAACCCTAACCCTAACCCTAACCCTAACCCTCCCACGTAAAAAAAAAAAAAAAGCACTGATGTGGGTAAACAAGTGACCTGGCTGAACTACAGTAAGTCAAGGCCTAAAACAATATGGTCAGGTTGTGGTCAGGTTGTGGTCAGGAGGGCAGGGTGGAGCAGGAGGGCAGGGTGGAGCAGGAGGGGCATTAGAGCAGCTCAGAGGGGATTAGAGGAGCGTTTATCTCTGAGGGCGGAGCCTAACCGCCTACTTCCTGCCCCTTCCTAAGCCTAACCCCAGGTCTAAATATTGACTGAAGCTTGAGGCGTAGAGTTGGAATACAATTAAATTATTATTATTCAATTATCATAAATTGCTGTATCTCTGTTCTATTTATAATATCTGTGGCAGTAGTGTATAGTGTAATTCTGTAGCCTACAGTGTGTGTGTGTGTGTGTGTGGTAATGGGGGAATCCATTTCAAATCCATTAAGTTGATGTTTGATCTTCCTACAGCGTAACGCCGCCTCCTTCTGGAATTCAAACACGCAGAAATGTGTGAGGATCAAACACGCAGGAATGTGTGAGGTTCCCAGACAGGCAGACAGACAGACAGACAGACAGACAGGCAGGCAGACAGACAGACAGGCAGACAGACAGACAGACAGACAGACAGACAGACAGGCAGACAGACAGAAATGTGTGAGGTTCCCTTTCCTGGTAAGAACATGAGATCAGATTAGATGTTAACAGTAACAGCAGAAGGTGGTGTTGTGACACCAGATCTGAGGTCAGATTGAGGTCAAGTGACGATAAAGAGACATAAACACCAGTTCAGCCTCTGTTCAAAGAGGAACGCATGAAAGACATTCCTGCTTCTGAAAAAGAGAGAGAGGCAGAGAGAGCTATTTCATTTCATTTGATTCTGGAAACCAAAGTTGGGGTAATTGTTATTACCATTATGTTTGTTGTTATTACCATTGTTATTACCATGAGTATGTGTTGGCCAGCTGTATGTGAGTAACAAACACATTGTAGCTTTAGTTACTGTGTTGGAGAGGAGAGCAGGTCTCTGTTGATCTGCTCTTGGCTCAAAGGAGGAAAGCACAGGAGCAGGTCCACGTGAAGAGAGAGCCACACACACACAGTGTCTGTCTGCAGACGGATGGGCTAGTCACAAGCTTAGGGTTAAGGTTCGCCCACAGGGGTCTAGAGTCACAAACAATAGCAACGGCAAAAATCCTCAAAGACCACAGAGGAGCCAGGCCTGCCCCACCTCATCACCCAGGTCCATATTTAACTTACTGACCTCTCTGCTCTGAGCAGGTGATGGATCACCTCAGCTAAAACAAGGACTGCTTGGTCACACCATTCCTGGCCAGTCCAGCCCAACAAAACAACAATGGCAGGAGATGATGGAGGGAGGCTCTGGAGGCCTGGGCGTAATTATAACAATGACAGCGAGACGTAATTATAGTTACAAAGAGACTGCAGCTCCTCTGGGCTTTGTTATGAAGGGAAGGAGCGTTCCCACCAAGAACACACGTCTGCTGGTCTGGCTGAGAGACTCACAGAGACATTCTGCTGTTCTGCTGTTCTGCTGTTCTGCTGTTCTGCTGTTCTGCTGTTCTGCTGTTCTGCTGTTCTGCTGTTCCCCCTTTACATGTGACCCAGTCTGATCTGATGTAATGATCTGACTTTTCTTTAGAAACATGTGAATACATTTCCACGTTGTTGAGAATCAACGACACATCGCTAGTCGACTAACACAGCTTGTTTTTTGAGCCTGCTAACAATGTAAAGTAGTGTTGTAATTAACTAGGTAACAATGTAAAGTAGTGTTGTAGTTAACTAGGTAACAATGTAAAGTAGTGTTCTAGTTAACTAGGTAACAATGTAAAGTAGTGTTGTAGTTAACTAGGTAACAATGTAAAGTAGTGTTGTAGTTAACTAGGTAACAATGTAAAGTAGTGTTCTAGTTAACTAGGTAACAATGTAAAGTAGTGTTGTAGTTAACTAGGTAACAATGTAAAGTAGTGTTGCAGTTAACTAGGTAACAATGTAAAGTAGTGTTCTAGTTAACTAGGTAACAATGTAAAGTAGTGTCCTAGTTAACTAGGTAACAATGTAAAGTAGTGTTGTAGTTAACTAGGTAACAATGTAAAGTAGTGTTCTAGTTAACTAGGTAACAATGTAAAGTAGTGTTCTAGTTAACTAGGTAGCAGTGGGGATTACTCACCCAATCCGTTGCGTTGTTGCAGTATTTTGGCTTGACTAGCGAGTTTGTGTTGTGATTCTCAACAACGTTGAAACGTAGTTCTGTGTTTCAAAAGAAAAGTCTG
>NC_137674.1:90057141-90127141 GCF_963989245.1 Nansenia antarctica | reverse complement strand
ACACACACACAGCCTCCCATGCTTTGCAGATTGCAAATCTCTGTCCAGCGCTTCAGCAGTGAAAAGGAAGGAAGCTGTGAGTCTGTTTGGCTCAGCTCATAACAGCTCATAACACCTTTTTTTTCAAAATTGTTACTTGTTACACTTGTAGGTTTGTGAGTTTGTGAGAGTGTTGTGTAGATTAACAATCCTTTCAGTTGTCATGTCAACAGCCTTAACCCTAACCCTAGTTACCTTCATACCTGCAGTATGAAGTTGATGAGTAGAAACATAGAAACTTCCAAACATTGTTACAAGCCTCAGAAATCTCCACAAAATCACTGTTTCATATTTGATAAAAGACAGTCCAGAGATCTGACTCACACGTTACAAAACACAAACTGGGGTCTGCCATTGCAATTTGGCTATTATGCAATGTGTCTGTCTGTGTATGTCTGTGTATGTCTGTGTCTGTCTGTGTCTGTCTGTGTATGTCTGTGTCTGTCTGTGTCTGTCTGTGTATGTCTGTGTATGTCTGTGTCTGCCTGTGTCTGTCTGTGTCTGTGTGTGTATCTGTCTGTCTGTGTCTGTCTGTGTATGTCTGTGTCTGTCTGTGTCTGTCTGTGTCTGTCTGTGTATGTCTGTGTATGTCTGTGTCTGTCTGTGTCTGTCTGTGTATGTCTGTGTATGTCTGTGTTTCTCTGTGTATGTCTGTGTCTGTCTGTGTATGTCTGTCTGTGTATGTCTGTGTCTGTCTGTGTCTGTCTGTGTCTGTCTGTGTCTGTCTGTGTCTGTCTGTGTATGTCTGTGTCTGTCTGTGTCTGTCTGTGTATGTCTGTGTATGTCTGTGTCTGTCTGTGTCTGTCTGTGTCTGTCTGTGTATGTCTGTGTATGTCTGTGTTTCTCTGTGTATGTCTGTGTATGTCTGTGTATGTCTGTGTATGTCTGTGTTTGTCTGTGTATGTCTGTGTATGTCTGTGTCTGTCTGTGTATGTCTGTGTATGTCTGTGTGTGTCTGTGTCTGTCTGTGTCTGTCTGTGTATGTCTGTGTATGTCTGTGTATGTCTGTGTGTGTCTGTGTGTGTCTGTGTATGTCTGTGTGTGTCTGTGTCTGTCTGTGTATGTCTATGTATGTCTGTGTATGTCTGTGTATGCCTGTGTATGTCTGTGTGTGTCTGTGTATGTCTGTGTGTGTCTGTGTATGCCTGTGTGTGTCTGTGTATGTCTGTGTGTGTCTGTGTATTCCGGTAAGATTACATTGATTCAGGTGATTCAGGTGATTCCATCTGCTCATGTTCTCTGTCATCAAATCTTCTGTAATTTTACTGACAGGTGGGTCTCTGGACCGTCTGAAAGTCCAATGTTGACTCTGGCTTACCGAACCCTAACCCAGGGCTCTCAAGCTTTGAACAGAGTTCAGAGTGAGATTTTGGCGGCGGCGGGGGGGGACGGGGTCTGATCTGATAAATGACATCAATTTGTAAAAAAAATAAAATAATAATATTACGCACACACACACACACAGTCTCAGCGTCAAAGGATATGGTCTTCTCCCACGTCGACCAGTCTGTAGCCACTTCGAGATGTGAATGATCAATTCAAATAATCTGTCCTCTTCTGTGTAGCGAGCATCTGAATCAATAGCTCCAGCCAGCCCGTGCCGTTGGAATCAGAACGTTGTTTGTTGTAGCGGGAATATCAAAATGTTACCCGGATACAGCAATGCTATTATTTTCTGATTGGCTGTTCGGTAGCTATATTTTTTTATTTGATTAGCTGGTGCGTGGCCTTCTGAACTCTAGGGGAACCCTCACTTGATTCTCTACCTGTTCTATTTTTTAAAAATAGCGGCGCAACTTGGTGGGCGCCCCTGGTAATTTCTCTGCGTGAGAAATACAAGGTGTGGCGTGTGAGCGTGTGAACGGATTGAAATGCGTGTGTCTCACGCCCAATGCGTGAGACTTGAGAGCCCTGCCTAACCTAACCTAACCTAGCCTAGCCTAGCCTAGCCTAACCTAACCAACTAGCCTAGCCTAGCCTAACCTAGCCTAACCTAGCCTAGCCTAACCTAGCCTAGCCTAACCTAACCTAACCTAACCTAGCCTAACCTAACCTAGCCTAGCCTAACCTAGCCTAGCCTAGCCTAACCTAACCTAACCTAACCTAACCTAGCCTAGCCTAACCTAACCTAACCTAACCTAACCTAGCCTAACCTAGCCTAACCTAACCTAACCTAACCTAATCTAACCTTGTTATTGAAATACACAAACATAAACTACCTATAAATAAAACATAAACTACCTATAAATAAATAAAACAAGGCCTTCAGTAACTAGAAGACTAGTTATTAGTTAGTTAACTAGAAGACTAGTTATTAGTTAGTTAACTAGAAGACTAGTTATTAGTTAGTTAACTAGAAGACTAGTTATTAGTTAGTTAACTAGAAGACTAGTTATTACTTAGTTAACTAGAAGACTAGTTATTAGTTAGTTAACTAGAAGAATGGTTATTAGTTAGTTAGTTGGTGCAACACACCAACGCATCACTTCCAAGCTGAAGTGTTACATGAACACTATTATGATGCCATGTCTACTTCCTGTGTGACAGCTGATCTGATGCTCCTCTGAGGTCTTCTTCCTTTGTGAGCCACAAGGTTACGGGTGGGTCTGCTGCTGTCATTGTGTGGTTTTAGCTACTTATGTCTCCACAATGACAAATAAAGTCCATTCCATTCCATTCCATTCCACTGCCTAGATTTCAGGGGTAACCAGACCCGCCGAGATCCAAGTAGGCTAAAGGAAGGGACAGTAGGTCCTGGAGATTGGATTTTAGGGGTAACCAGACGCCAGGAAGGGACGATAAGTCCTGGATTTTAGGGGTAACCAGACCCCGATTGAAATACCCTGCAAACCAAGTGAGAAGGGGAGGACATTGCGAGTGGGGTAGCGTGCATGGCAGGACTGCCAACCCAGGCCAGGGGGAGTTCAGTGCAGGTCCCACGTTAGCGTGCCTCCACTCACAAGGGGCGCTAAAACAATGCTGTTACGTAATAATATATGAAAATAATAGTGTTAGATTTTATCTTTACCTGTTCTTTTTACTCTTTTCCCCTGCTTTTATATTCATCCTATGCTTGTATATGTTTTTTATATTCACTTTATGTTCTCATTCCTGTTGGAAAGCACTTTGAGCTGCATTTCTTGTATGAAAGGTGCTATATAAATAAAGCTTTACTTACTTAGATCGGGCCTTCTGCTCGGCTGCTCCCAGGCTGTGGAATGCTCTCCCTGACCACCTAAGGGCACCACAGTCTGTGGATGCTTTTAAACAAGGCCTTAAAACCCACCTTTTTAATAGAGCCTTTTCTTTTGCCTTTTAATTGAAAATGTTTATTGTTTTATCTTCCTGTTTTTAATTGTAGCACTCTGAGATTTCTCTGAGATGTAAAGTGCTTTTATAAATAAAACGAATTATTATTATTATTATTATTATTATTATTATTATTATTATTATTATTATTATTATTACTTACTTACTGCCTGGATGTTTTTACACACAATAACACAATGCAATAACCTATAATGTGAGGCATGGTTTTATATGTAAAACTAATATCATACAAACTCTATCTAGCCTCCAACATGCATACATACCATGAAACACCTTAGTTGGCCGTGTTGTAAACTGTGAACAGTGTGACTGAGGCCTGGGTCAGTCAGGTCTGGTGTCACTCTGCCTTTCCTCTCAGTCCACATCACCTCAGCGCCACCTAGTGGTGCTAAAACAACTGACATGAGACAAGAACAAAATGAGGGATTATAAATTATGATCAGTGTTCTACTGAAAGGATTTTTTTACACCCAACGGGGGTGTAGGGGAGGGAAGGGGAGGGCAGGGGGGTAGGGGGGTGGGGTAGGGGGGGGGGGTAGGGGGGGGTAGGGGAGGGCAGGGGGGGGGAGGGGAGGGCAGGGGGGCAGACTCAGGCTCTTCCAGCTGAGCGCCTGGAGACGTGAGACAGCCGAGCTCAAAGAGAACCTGAACCCTCTAGACCCTAACCCTGGACACATACACACCCTAACCCTGGACACACACACACCCTAACCCAGGACACATACACACACCCTAACCCTGGACACACACTCCCTAACCCAGGACACATACACACACCCTAACCCTGGACACACACACACCCTAACCCTGGACACACACACCCTAACCCTGGACACACACACACACACACACACACCCTAACCCTGGACACACACACACCCTAACCCTGGACACACACACACACACCCTAACCCTGGACACACACACACACCCTAACCCTGGACACACACACACCCTAACCCTGGACAAACACACACCCTAACCCTGGACACACACACACACCCTAACCCTGGACACACATACACACCCTAACCCTGGACACACACACACCCTAACCCTGGACACACACACACACACACACACACACACACCCTAACCCTGGACACACACACACACACACACACACACCCTAACCCTGGACACATACACACCCTAACCCTGGACACACACACACACACACACACACACACACACACACACACACACACACACCCTAACCCTGGACACACACACACACCCTAACCCTGGACACACACACACACCCTAACCCTGGACACACACACACACACACACACACACACACACCAGATAGTAAACCTCAGCTGACGACACTGAAGGCCTTCCTCGTTGTTGCTACAGCAGCTCACAGTGTCTCTTACAGTGGAGAGATGGATTCTATACAATGTTTTAAAAGGCAGATTACCCACAGATTCAGCTGATTGGCTGTATTAAAGATGAATGAATGATGCTGCTGTAACAAGGCAGCGTGTTCTTGTATGACGTAATGACGTATCCTGTCAACAACTGTTATCAGCTTTGGCCTCTAGGTGGCAGCAAAGTTACACTCTTCAACCTGAAACTCACCCAGTTTGTCAGAATGAAGAGACTCAGGTGGTAATGAAGACTGAATGTTTCTACATATTTAACACATTACAAGTCGTGATTAGGATTGTTTATGACAAAACATCCCACTGGATTTAGGCTGGATGTTGAAGGGGAAAGCCATTGTAACCATTACAATAAGTTGGAGATGCTGGTAAAAAGTAATATACATTGTAAATGCAGGTTAGTAATAGTATTTAATGTAGCGTGAGATAAGTAGATACGTGAGGTTGTTGTGTGGAGGTTGTTGTCTGTTGTTGTGTGTGTGGAGGTTGTTGTGTGTGGTGGTTGTTGTGTGGATGTTGTTGTGTGTGTGGATGTTGTTGTGTGTGTGGAGGTTGTTGTGTGGATGTTGTTGTGTGGAGGTTGTTGTGTGGAGGTTGTTGTGTGGAGGTTGTTGTGTGTGTGGAGGTTGTTGTGTGACGTTGTTGTGTGGAGGTTGTTGTGTGTGTGGAGGTTGTTGTGTGTGTGGAGGTTGTTGTGTGACGTTGTTGTGTGGAGGTTGTTGTGTGTGTGGAGGTTGTTGTGTGTGTGGATGTTGTTGTGTGACGTTGTTGTGTGGAGGTTGTTGTGTGACGTTGTTGTGTAGATGTTGTTGTGTGGAGGTTGTTGTGTGTGTGTGGTTGTTGTGTGTGTGGAGGTTGTTGTGTGGATGTTGTTGTGTGGAGGTTGTTGTGTGTGTGGATGTTGTTGTGTGTGTGGAGGTTGTGTGGAGGTTGTTGTGTAGACGTTGTTGTGTGGAGGTTGTTGTGTGTGTGGATGTTGTTGTGTGTGTGGAGGTTGTGTGGAGGTTGTTGTGTGTGTGGATGTTGTTGTGTGTGTGGAGGTTGTGTAGACGTTGTTGTGTGTGGATGTTGTGTGGAGGTTGTTGTGTGTGTGGATGTTGTTGTGTGGAGGTTGTTGTGTAGACGTTGTTGTGTGGAGGTTGTTGTGTGGAGGTTGTTGTGTGTGTGGAGGTTGTTGTGTAGACGTTGTTGTGTGGAGGTTGTTGTGTGGAGGTTGTTGTGTGTGTGGAGGTTGTTGTGTGGACGTTGTTGTGTGTGTGGAGGTTGTTGTGTAGACGTTGTTGTGTGTGTGGACGTTGTTGTGTGTGTGGAGGTTGTTGTGTGTGTGTGTGGAGGTTGTTGTGTGGACATTGTTGTGTAGACGTTGTTGTGTGACGTTGTTGTGTGGATGTTGTTGTGTGGAGGTTGTGTGTAGACATTGTTGTGTGTGTGGAGGTTGTTGTGTGTGTGTGGATGTTGTTGTGTGACGTTGTTGTGTGGAGGTTGTTGTGTGTGTGTGGATGTTGTTGTGTGACGTTGTTGTGTGGAGGTTGTTGTGTGTGTGTGTGGATGTTGTTGTGTGTGTGGAGGTTGTTGTTGTGTGGAGGTTGTTGTGTGTGTGGATGTTGTGTGGAGGTTGTTGTGTGACGTTGTTGTGTGTGTGGAGGTTGTTGTGTGGAGGTTGTTGTGTGGAGGTTGTTTCAGAGCAGGTGAAACATTGTAGCTTCCTGGGGCCGATTCCACGAAGCTCGATTATCTTCTAATCCGCGATAAAGTTCTAATCGGCGATAATTTTATCTTGCGTTCGGGTCCATCAATGTGGCTCAAATAATTCGCTGTTTGGTTGCTATGCAACATAGCCTCCCGAGTTATTCTGGTCGCGAGCAGGCTAAGAGGCTGGCTAAAGTAATGCGTGCGTCATCTCAATTGTCTCACAGGCGGAAACTATATCCCGAACGACAGTTCCATCAAGTGTCTTTTAGGAAATATTAGTTCCCACTTTTTACGAGATAGATAGATAGTTTGACTGTGTGATAGATAGATAATTTGATAATTTGAAAGTGTGATCGATCGATAGATAGATAACCTGATATTTTGAAAGTGTGATAGATAGATAGATAAATAAATTAAAAAGTGTAAAAAATAAAATAAAATAAATAGGTATGTCTATTAACTTGCATTGCTTTTGACACAGCGGTCTGGCTGGCGCAGTGGTTAAGGCAGTGGTTCTCAAACTTTTTATGTCAAGCCCCACTTGGGAGGACAAAAAATGTGTGAGCCCCACCTCACCCCCAAAAAACTGTCACAACATGGGGCAATTTTACATTTATTGAACTGAACCACATAACACTGTCTCCCAACAAAAAACCTAAAAATACAAATAACCAGTGATGCCGGTAACGCGATACTAAGTATCGCGATACTCTAATCTGATTACTTTTCCCAGTAACGAGTATTCTATCGCGATACTATTTCCAAATCAGTAATCTGATTAAAGTTACTTATTCGAGTGACTGTGCGTTACTATTGCGTTACTACCTCATAACTTAGGCTAAATGCAGTATTTCTTTGTAATGTTCGATAGTAAACAAACATTTATTGCTTTTCTCGCGTCTTGGGGAGTGACGTCAGTGATCACGTTTTCAACACGAGGTGCAGCAGAATCGCTCACGTGTATCACCACGCTGATTGCACAGTGTAAACAGAAGCGTATAATGGAGCGAGAACAGAGATATGCGTTAAATAGCTGGAAATATAGGGATTATTTTGAGTTTGTGTCAGCAAAGGATGACAAGAACATAAATGTTCGTTGTACACTCTGTGCTGGAAAGAAAATATTGTCCTGTGGTAAAACCACAACATCAAATTTAAAGAAACATTTGGAATCTCTGCACAGCACAGTCAAGCTCGCGGAGAAAGTCCCAGAGACCGCGGCCTCGACTTCTGCGGGAGGTCCCACACCGCTCAAGCAACAAAAGCTGGACTTCAGTAGGCCTACAAAATCACAACCTGTAAGTGTGGGAGAGTTGAATAAATTGGTCGGGCGGTATGTTGTAGAGGAAATGCTGCCCATAAACACAGTTGACTCGCCCTCTTTCCGTGCCATCATTAACAAGATCCCCACTACTACCAATGCCGAGCTACCTCACAGAACATCTTTTTCTTCGTACTTGGAGAAGGAGTATGCAGAGATGGAAAAACATCTGAAGGCTGCGCTGAACGAGGTCGACTATGTGTCAACTACAGCGGACATTTGGACAGCTAACAATAGGAGCTATATGGGAGTAACGCTCCACTGGATTAGTAGATCCACATTAGACCGCAACAAGGCTGCATTGGCGTGTAGGAGAATCCGCGGTAGACACACGTATGATGTTATTGGTGCAGAAATCGAAAACATTCACTCTTCATATGGACTAATCAACAAAGTAGTAGCAACAGTGACAGATAATGGATCTAACTTTGTCAAGGCATTTCAAGTCTATCAGCCTGCTGTCACAGAGTCCGATGATGAGACGGTGGAGGAGGCCACGGATGATGTCACTTTTTTAGATGTGTCAGAAATCCTATCAGCTGAGGATGATAGTGATGGCCAGCTGATTCTTCCCCCGCACCAAAGGTGTGCTTCACATACCCTCAACCTTATTTCTACAAGTGATGTGGAGAAGTACATCACTTCCAAACCAGAGAGCAAGGCTGTGTATAGGAGCAGCACAGCAAAATGCACAGCTCTCTGGACGAAAGCAAGCCGATCTACCGTTGCGTCAGAAACGGTGGAGGAGGTTAACAAAAGAAAGCTCCTGGTACCGACATCCACAAGGTGGAATTCCTTTTACGAAGCCATAAAGAGAATCGCAGAAATCCCCATGAATGAGCTGACTACTCTGTGCAACAAGCTGGGAGTGAAGTGCTTCAAAGACCAGGAGTACCAGTACCTGCATGAGTACTGTACCGTCATGAAGCCTCTAACTATAGCACTGGATATCCTACAAGGTGACTGTCCGTATGGGACTTTACTGCCCACACTTGAAGTCCTGATGCAGAAGACCCTTGCTGTGAAAGACACCCTATCCAAGATGACTGCAGGCCTTCCAGATGCCATAGTGCAGGTATGCTATGTTGTTCCATCTTAAAGATAAATAAATACATTTTCATTGCACTATTCATGAACATGGAGCAGAGTCACACCATACTGCAGTATGTAGGTTGTCAGTTGCACAAACTAATTGCATACATAATTAGTAAATAAAGGTATAAATAATAGACCTTATAGGCTACAACTAGATAATAATAAACATATCAAATTATATCTTTCAGGCTATCCAGACTCGTTTTGCCAGTGTGCTGGACAACAAAGATGCCCTTCTCGCAGCTGCTAGTTGTCCAAAATTCAAACTCCGATGGCTGAGAGATGAAGGTAGGAGGGAGCAAGTAAAGGAGCTTCTCACAGCAGAATGTCGCAAAACTGCTCCTGCAGCACAGAGCCCTGCCAGTGTACCCACCACGACTGCCAACCAAGGCGAGATGGACTTTTTTGCTTTTGAGGCGGAGCCAGAGGAGACCTACTCGGCAGAAAAGGAAGTCATGGACTACTTGAGGTCAGGGCATGAGCTTCAGATTCTGAATCAGTATCCAAACATTAAGAACATTTTCTTGAAGTATAACACTCCAACCCCATCTAGCGCTCCTGTAGAGCGGCTCTTTAGTCTGGGAGGTTTGGTGCTCACGCCTAGAAGGAACAGACTTTCTGACAAGAGGTTTGAGAAGCTTCTGTTAATGAGATACAACCACTGGTTTACTCGCCCCTTTCCACTGTTTCACTCATAGTGTGTTCATGGCCTCCATAGCGTGTTCATGGCCTCCATAGCGTGTTCATGGCCTCCATAGCGTGTTCATGGCCTCCTTCCAGTCTTGACAGCTGAGTTCACTCTTCATTGATAAACTCAGACTCACCCAGTTTAGGATTAGGATTATATTAGGATCATATCTGAATGGTCAGGGTAGGTTTTAGGTTTTGTGAAACCACTCCTTGCTAGTTACTGTGTTAAATAAAGATTATATTTATTTTATTGTTTAAAAACAAGTATTTATGTTGGGTGAGGCAAAGAAAGACTCTTTATTTTGTTGTTTTAAGTTATTGTTTAAAGTTTAATTATGTAATTTAAGTTACTGTTAAAATAAAGTGAGTTTTGGCAAAACCAGTTTTCATTTTTATGTTGCGGGGGGGGGGGGGGGGGTCGGGTGCCTAGGCAGCTGCCAATAGTAACTAAAAAAGTAACTAGTAATCTAACTTAGTTACTTTTTAAATCAAGTAATCAGTAAAGTAACTAGATTACTTTTTAAAGGAGTAATCAGTAATCAGTAATCAGAATACTTTTTCAAAGTAACTGTGGCAACACTGCAAATAACACAATATAATAAATTAACACAATAACAATATTTTTCAATTACAATTCTCAAGAAAATGAACACTAACAATCAAGAACATCATAACATTACAGCATTAGTGGCTGCAATGAGCCTGTTTGGCACTGCAGATCTTTTCAAAACGGGGTAGCAGGCCTGACACTGCCACTCTCAAGTCCTGCTCAATGTTGAGCCTAGATCTGTACTTTGTTTTCAGTGAAGCAACAGCTGAAAAGCCAGCCTCACAGAGATAGGATGTGGCGAAGGGAAGAAGGATGCCGGCAGCCCTCTGCCCTATGAGTGGATACTCCTTCTCCACACCAAGCCAGAATTCACTCAGTGTCTGACCATTGAACCTCAGCCTCAGGGTGGACTCAGAGGTCAGCTCGATGAGTTGGTCCTCTTCAGCAGAGCTGAAATCAGCAGGTGCTACGGATAGAGATACCTTATTTGTAATTAATTGCATATTAAACACAACACGATTCAATTTTACAACAATCCATTCCAGGTAGTTAGTTAGTAACATACATACAACATTAATAAAATATAGGCCTACAGCACAAAATATTCACAGTTATATTTAGTCATCAAAATTGCCTACCAACCTGCTGCATTGAATGGATCCACCACCCAGTCATACTCAGCAGTGTTGTGTGGGAAGTATTTCTGGAACAATGCTCACAGGGAAGAGATGTGTTGCTTCGGGCAGGGGATCACTGTGGTGGCATCACAATCACTGCTTTCTACAAACGTGGTCAGGTTCTGAAAAGGATCAGTATTTCCTTCATCAAGGCGCCTGCCCCACACCTCCAGCTTTCTGGTGAATGCGCTGACCTTATCTGCCAGGTGGGGTAGGTGTTTGTCTTTTCCTTGAAGCTGAAGATTCAGCTCGTTGAGCTTTCCAAACACATCACTGAGATAGGCCAGTTTCATCAGGAATTCTAAATTACTGAACTTGCTTGCAGATTCATGCATTCCCACCTCCTCCATAAACACCCGAATCTCCTCTCTGAGCTCAAAGACTCGGGACAACACTTTCCCTCGGGAGAGCCACCTTGCTTCACTGTGAAACAGCAAAGCAGAGTGTTCAGCTCCCATTTCCTCACACAGTGCAGAGAACAGACGTGCTTTCAGCGGGCGGGTTTTCATGAAATTTACAACACCGATCACTTCGGTCAAAACCTCATTTAGCTCAGGGCTAAGCTGCCTGGATGCGAGCGCCTCTCTGTGAATGACACAGTGTGTCCATTGCGCGTTTGGTGCGACGCGATTTATTAGCGCCTGCAGTCCCTTCCTTTTCCCGGCCATTGTCTGCGCACCATCTGAGCAAAACCCCACACAGTTCTCCCATTTCAGTCCGTGTTCTGTCAGGTAAGTGTCAAGAATCCCAAATAGCTCATTAGCTGTCGCTCTCCCTGTCACATGCTTGCAAAACAGCAAGTCTTCATTCATTGACTCCGAATCTACATAGCGGACATAAGAAATAAACAAGCAGTCCTTATTACTGTCAGTAGCCTCATCAACTTGCAATGCAAAACGTTTGTGTAGTTTCTCTGCGAGTTGTTCCTCAAGGTCCTCTGACATCTCACCTATGCGTCTTGCAATGGTGTCGTTGGACAGGGGAATGGTCTTCAATTTTGCAGCGGTTGTCTCATCAATCAAAGTTGACACCATATGGAATGGAATGGAATGGAATGGAATGGAATGGACTTTATTTGTCATTGCTACAGTACAGGTACCAAACAACGAAATTTAGGAGGGGTGGCTCCCCTGGTGTTAGGAAAGGGGATTTTTTTAATTTTTTTTTTTAGAAAAAGCATAAAAGCATAAAATCACAAGAAGGTAAGGAGCTGGTTTACATCAATAAAGGCTATGTACACAATCCACTGTACTATACTGCACAGATAGTCAACTAGGGTTGTCATATTGCACAAAAGTATTTTTTCACATTATTTTAAAGTGTCACAGTTTGCAATATCCAGTGCAGCTGGGAGTATGAGCTCCTCAGCTATGGTGTGCGGTTTCTTGCACTTCGCAATTCTGTATGCAACCTTGAATGACGCTATTTGCGCTTTGGTACTTACGGATGCCGCTTTTGTCATATGAGTTTCTTGCTTTCTGTACTCTGTAAGTTTTCTTTTAAAGAAGGCCAGTGGCTTCTTTGCATCATTGGGGTGTGTTGTCTCAAGGTGCCTTTTTAACTTGTTTGGCTTCAGGCTGTCTGCTGCTAATGTTCTGAGACATAGCACGCACAATGGTCTCTCCTCACCTCCCACCACATTCACGGTGAAGCCCATTGCAAGGTAAGCCTCGTCATACTTTCGAACAGTTTTTTTTTTTAACCATGTTTGTCGCATTTTCCGTTTTTGTTTTCGCTGTCCCTGTCAGAAATGACTCCATTACGAAGATTATGAAGCTACAACTAGAACAAGTCAAAGAGTTCACCTGAGTGTTAATTGTTGACCTCCCCAGTCTCTCGCGCCCCACCAGTTTTGCTATTGCGCCCCCTTCTGGGGGCGCGCCCCACACTTTGAGAACCACTGGGTTAAGGCAACCAGCTAGAGTTCGAGACTTGATTTTAGTGTAGTATTCATGCAAAGGCTTCAAACACCATTGTAATCGTGTCAGTTCTTGTAAATTAGCCTGCACCATAATTTTATAGCCTACATACTTTTTTAGATGAGATTTTAGATTAGATTCAGACAACGAAATGCAGTAAAAAGTGTGTCTGAAGAAGGATTTGAACCACCGATTTAAAATGACGAATAAATACTATAGCAGCGGTCGATACCACTAGGCCATTGTGACGATATGACAGCTTGTAGCCTGCTGCGGATATCACCACAGTAGTAAATATTCATTTATTAAAATATGAACATATAACAATAACTGGGGCTAGTATGACCTATGCATTTAATCGGTCAGCAATTTCTTGCCAAACCATTTCCCTCGCCTTGTTAATTGCGGCAGTATTGCACTATTTTACATCTTATTTTTCCGTCTTCATAAAGATCGGATAATTCGGACTGCTGCGCAAATGTAGGACCCCTGCAGAGTGGAGTATCTTCATTTCGACAGATCGACTCTTCGGGGCTCTTTATGTCTGCGTGCACGCGCCCATATCGAGGATTTCTAAGCCGGTGTTCTGTGAACACTCATGACACAAGCCTGATCCTCGTTCGAGGAATCACCTGAGGCTTGAATTCCAATCCCGAGTTGCCTGATCGCCTGATTTATTTCAATCGCCGATATACTAATCCACTTTAGTGGAACGGCCCCCTGGTCTGTCATCCTTGTTGACATGTCAAGCATAAGAGCTAAAATTACACCACCATAAACTCTCCTTTCTATAGTCACATTTACTCTTTGATACTGGAGGTTATCCATAAAGCATGTCCCATGTACCACATAGCTTATTAAAGGCCCACGTTAGTCATTCTGATGATATATTTATAGCTGATAAACAGGCCCGTATGATATCCTGTTCCTGCATGATGCAAGCCATGAAACTGCCATTTAGGTCAAAGTATGAATGTATGAATGTGGATGTATTCTGGGAGCGACACATTCTATTTTCATAGCTCCTTCGACAAAGACTTCCCATGTGCCGTGACATATGCCGTCTCATACAGCAGAGCTACAGCATGCATCACCCTGCATGTTCACCAGCTTTTTTTGAAATAACCTTTCAACACATTTAGTTGAGAGTTGCTCCTAGCGATATCTGCCATTAGCTCCGTGAAGGGCTAACGTCACCACTTGAGAATTTCTTTCAAGAAAAGCAAAACTGACTGACAGGCTTTTAATCTCAGTTGCAAGTTGTCAAACCAACTGTATATATGTATGTATGTATGTACTGTATGTATAGAATAGAATAGAATAGAATAGACTTTATTGTCCTTGTACAGTTGCCTATACAATGAAATTGTAGTGGTTCTTCTGAAGGTGCAAAAACAGAAAACATGTTCACATATTCACAAACATATACACATATAACACACACATATTACACACTAGACAATTAAAAAGCGAAAATGCTATAAAACAAGCTAAGAGACAATGAGGTCCGTGGTGTCAAGTGCAAATAAAGACAACAATCTTAAGAAAATAAAAACAACTATAAAAGCAAGCTAAAAGACATGAGGTCGGTGGCGTTATAATACTATAATAATACTGTAAAAATATATAAATGTATAAATAGGCACTTAGAATAGAGTTATTGCACATTTCTATTGCACTTTTTCCCCTGAAGATAAACATTTATGAACATGTCTTATGTCTATTGTTCAGTGTTCTGATGGCCCATGGATAGAAACTGTTGGCCCGCCTGTTTGTTCTAGCCTTTATGCTCCTGTACCTCACTCCAGAGCGCATCAGGCTGAACAGGTGGTGACCAGGGTGGAGGTGGTCTTTAAGAATCCTTCCTGCTCTGGAGAGGCACCGAGAGCGTGCCACGTCATCCAGGGAGGGCAGGGGACAGCCGATTATTTTTTCTGCTGACTTCACCACTCTCTGCAGTCTCTTTTTGTCCACTACTTTGCAGCCAGCGTACCATACTGTGATGGAGAATGTCAGCACACTCTCAATGATGGAGTGGTAGAAGGTTACCAGCAGCTTCTCCCCCACCCTGTTTCTTTTGAGAACTCTCAGGAAATGGAGTCGCTGCTGGGCCTTCTTTACCACCGCTGTGGTGTTGGCTGACCAGGTGAGGTCTTCTGAGATGTGGGTTCCCAGGAACTTAAAGGAGGGGACTCTCTCCACAACGTTTCTGTTGATGTAGAGTGGAGCAGGGTCTGCCTTTACCTTTCTGAAGTCCATGACCACTTCCTTGGTCTTCTTGATGTTGAGAGTCAGGTTGTTTGTGACACACCACTCTGTCAGCCGCTGCACCTCGTCCCTGTAGGCTGACTCATCCCCTCCGGTTATGAGCCCCACCAAGGTGGTGTCATCCGCAAATTTAATTATTGCATTGGTGGGGTGGGTGGGGGTACAGTCATGGGTGTAGATGGAGTACAGGAGAGGGCTCAGAACACAGCCCTGTGGAGAGCCGGTGCTGAGCATGAGGGTAGAGGAGTTGTGTGGACCCATAGACTGTCTGTGGGCGGTTGGAAAGGAAGTATTTGATCCAGGCACAGGTGGCGGGGGGGAAGTCCAGGGCAGCTAGCTTGTCCACGAGGATATCGGGGATGATGGTATTAAAAGCTGCACTGTAATCAACAAGGAGCATCCTCACCGAGGACTCCGGGTGTTCTAGGTGGCTCAGAGCAGTGTGGAGGGCTGTAGAGATGGCATCGTCAGTAGACCTGTTTGCTCTGTAAGCGAATTGGTGAGGATCAAAGCCTGGGGGGAGGCGGTCTTTGATGTGGTAAGATATGAGTTTTCCCTGTATGTATGTATGTATGTATGTATGTATGTATGTACACCCTGTGCGTACCCTGTATGTATGTATGTATGTATGTATATATGTATGTACCCTGTATGGATGTATGTACTGTATGTATGTACACCCTGTATGTATGTATGCATGTATGTATGTATGTATGTATGTATGTATGTATGTATATACGTATGTATGTACCCTGTATGTATGTATGTATGCATGTATGTATGTATGTATGTATGTATGTATATATGTATGTATGTACCCTGTATGTATGTATGTATGTATGTACACCCTGTATGCATGTATGTATGTATGTATGTATGTATATATGTATGTATGTACCCTGTATGTACTGTATGTATGTATGTACATATGTATGTATGTACCCTGTATGTATGTACATATGTATGTATGTACTGTATGTATGTACACCCTGTATGTATGTATGTATGCATGTATGTATGTATGTACTGTATGTATGTATGTACATATGTATGTATGTACTGTATGTATGTATGTACACCCTGCATGTATGTATGTATGTATGTACACCCTGTATGTATGTATGTATGCATGTATGTATGTATGTACTATGTATGTACTGTATGTATGTACCCTGTATGTATGTATGTATGTATGTACATATGTATGTATGTACTGTATGTACACCCTGTATGTACCCTGTATGTATGTATGTATGTATGTATGTATGTATCAGTGGAGGCTCCTCCATAGAGATGGAGGAGGCCTGGCCTCCCCAATAATTTGAGAGAAGAGAGAGATTTAAAAAAGCAATAATTATATTTATTTATTTATTTTATTTATTTATTTTACAAAAAACATATTTTAATTTTTAAAATATTAATATTATTTCAGTGCAGAGCTTAGCCTATGTGCCTGCCTGAAGAAATTACATTGCTGTAAGTCTATGAGCCTGCCTGATAATTAAGTTGAGAAATGACATTTGGATGTAATATAAACATCAAAGTGAACATAACCTGTTTGGTTAGAGTTAGTGTATTTCTTCACAGAGCAACAAAGAATGTTTAAAAATGCAGTAATTTGATATGGAAGAATATTAAATTGACTTGTCATAAAATGAAATCGACTACATTAAAAATAAAACTGTTCAATAAATCCTAAATGTTGTCTACCTATTCGATGTATAAATCGCGCCAGAATCTCGCCGACTTCCGAGGTCATTTTAAGCAAAAGTATTTGGCAAAATGAGCTATTATTTTCAGGGATAATAGCCATGGGTGTTCTAGACGTGACAAGTTGATAGGACACTCGTAGCCACTATGGAGTGTTTCTTTGACTGAAGTGACTGGCGAATTCTCAAAATGGCTTCATGTGATTGGACGAACAAAATGTCAATCTTTCAGCCCTGGACTCAATGCATGGTGAGGCCAGGCCTCCCTTGCCCACCCATTTTCAGTGATTTGGCCAATCACATATTGCCATGAAAAAAATTGCATTACATTGACATGAGAAACCACTTTCCTGGGGGAGGCCTGGCCTCCCTCAATACAAACGGATAGGGATTCTGGCCTGTAGGTGCTTTACAATTGCAATATTGGGTTTTAGCCATGGAAACATTCAGATTTATGAACAAAACGGAAATAATATTAATATTTAAAAAATTAAAATATGTTTTTTGTTAAATAAATAAATAAATAAAATATATATAATTATTGCTTTTTAAAATCTCTCTCTCCTCTCAAATTATTGGGGAGGCCAGGCCTCCTCCACCTCTATGGAGGAGCCTCCACTGGTATGTATGTATGTACAGTATGTATGTATGTACCCTGTATGTATGTATGTATGTATGTATGTATGTATGTATGTATGTATATGTGTATGTATGCATGTATATACCATGTATGTATGTATGTATGTATGTATGTATGTATGTATGTATGTATGTATGTATGTATGTATGTATGTATGTATGTATGTATGTATGTATGTATGTATGTATGTATGTATGTATATATGAACACCCTGTGGGAAGGGAAGGAACTGTTCCACCTGACCTGAATGTGTCAGCCTGGCTGACGAGGCGTCTGCTCCCAGGCTCTGGAACATCTCTGGCTGTCTCAATCACACAGGAGATCACACAGACCAGGAGTACAAAGCAGAGATGCTGACTTATTAAACAGTAAGAGACTGAGAGAGGGAGAGATTTCCCAGGCGAGGGAGGGAGGGTAAGGATGGGGGGGGGGGGGTAAGGAGGGGGGGGGGGGGGTAAGGAGGGGAGGTTGGGTAAGGAGGCGGGGAGGGGGGGGGTAAGGAGGGGAGGTTGGGTAAGGAGGGGGGTAAGGAGGGGGGGGGGGGATAAGGAGGGGGGGGGGGGGGGTTCAGGGATGTGGGGAAGCAGCAAGTCAGTAATGAGCACCATGCACCATGCACCATGCACCAGCCCAGCTGCGTTCTGAACGTGGTTCTGGAACATTCGTACTGAGTCGAGACACAATGTGTTTGTTGATAAGAAGTGAAAGCTCACTTCGACACATATTATGCAACATGCAATACTGTAGATGCAGTAGCACACACGTGGTGATCTCAGACTGATATCTGGGTTTGCCTTCAATTAAGTGTATCACACAACAGGGCTGCTCAGGTGTTGCACCATACAGTACCATACTGACATCTCTACTATGGTATTATTTTGTAAAAACCTTTGAATTTAAAAAATAAGGGGGAAAAAGGTATACACAAAAGAAGAAAGAGAGCCTATTCAGACACACAACTAGAGCGTATCAGAGCAGAGACAAGACAGTTTAACACTGTGCGCCATAGTCGAGGCTCAACATCTATTACTATTTATGTTAATGCACATGTGACACATGTCACATTCTAATGCTTTGGTCCTCATGTCAGGATCTGATGTAATGATCAGAATTTTCTTTTCGAAAAATGTGAATACATTTCCACGTTGTTGAAAATCAACGATACGTCGCTAGTTAACTAACACAGCTTGTTTTGTGAGCCTGCTAACAATGTAAAGTAGTGTTGTAGTTAACTAGGTAACAATGTAAAGTAGTGTTGTAGTTAACTAGGTAACAATGTAAAGTAGTGTTGTAGTTAACTAGGTAACAATGTAAAGTAGTGTTGTAGTTAACTAGGTACCAATGTAAAGTAGTGTTCTAGTTAACTAGGTAACAATGTAAAGTAGTGTTCTAGTTAACTAGGTAACAATGTAAAGTAGTGTTGTAGTTAACTAGGTAACAATGTAAAGTAGTGTTGTAGTTAACTAGGTAACAATGTAAAGTAGTGTTGTAGTTAACTAGGTAACAATGTAAAGTAGTGTTCTAGTTAACTAGGTAACAATGTAAAGTAGTGTTCTAGTTAACTAGGTAACAATGTAAAGTAGTGTTCTAGTTAACTAGGTAACAATGTAAAGTAGTGTTGTAGTTAACTAGGTAACAATGTAAAGTAGTGTTCTAGTTAACTAGGTAACAATGTAAAGTAGTGTTCTAGTTAACTAAGTAACAATGTAAAGTAGTGTTCTAGTTAACTAGGTAACAATGTAAAGTAGTGTTCTAGTTAACTAGGAAACAATGTAAAGTACTGTTCTAGTTAACTAGGTAACAATGTAAAGTAGTGTTCTAGTTAACTAGGTAACAATGTAAAGTAGTGTTCTAGTTAACTAGGTAACAATGTAAAGAAGTGTTGTAGTTAACTAGGTAACAATGTAAAGTAGTGTTCAAGTTAACTAGGTAGCAGTGGGGATTACTCACCCAATCCATTGCGTTGTTGCAGTATTTTGGCTTGACTAGTGAGTTTGTGTTGTGATTCTCAACAACGTTGAAACGTAGTTTCGTGATTCAAAAGAAAAGTCTGGAAATTTTTCTATGTAAAGACTATGGTCATGTGACCCCCGAGAAGGCTCTTATCGAGGCGGCTCTTACAGTAGGTAAAAAAAGAGAGAAGTCTTCTCCCAGTGGCTCAGGGCGTTTTGCCTCGTCAATAAAGGGATGCAACAATAAAAATACCTTTTTACCAGCAGGATCTGGGTTAGGGTTAGGGTTAGGCTCTGGGAGCGTCTGCCCGGGTCTGAGTGACTGACAGCTCATCAGTGTGAGATTCATTCGGGTTCAGAAACGTTAACATGCAAATCGCTGAAAAATCCAAATAACACCGAATGTATTTTAGATAAACACCATTTATTTACAAACACAGAGAAATAACAACAATTAATTATTTTTAATGTGTATACAAAAGATGTGCTAATATGATAAAATATACATTATCATAACCAACTCATATTATGGAAATGTGTTAACAAATAAACGTTTGGGTCTGAAAAGGCTATCGTTATGATCTAGCCTGTGTTGGATTGCTTTGCATTGTGGGGATTATTGCATTTTTATGATGTGTTCAAGACTGACCCCCCCAAAAAACAGAAACACTCCACAACAATATAAACACAGGCTACACTACCACTACAACACCCATAACCAGAGAGAGAGAGAAAGAGAGAAAGAAAGAAAGCACTCGGTGAAGAGAGATAGTTACATGACAGTGACGTGGTCAGAGTTGGTCCATATCTGATCTGATAATAACATACGAAGGTATGAACCCTAACCTGTCCAACCCACCTAACCCTGTCTAACCTAACCCTGTCTAACCCACCTAACCCTGTCTAACCTAACCCTGTCTAACCTAGTCTAACCTAACCCTGTCTAACCTAACCCTGTCTAACCTAACCCTGTCTAACCTAACCCTGTCTAACCCTCCTAACCCCCCTAACCCTGTCTAACCTAACCCTGTCTAACCTAACCCTGTCTAACCTAACCCTGTCTAACCTAACCCTGTCTAACCCCCCTAACCCTGTCTAACCTAACCCTGTCTAACCTAACCCTGTCTAACCCCCCTAACCCTGTCTAACCCACCTAACCCTGTCTAACCCTCCTAACCCTGTCTAACCCCCCTAACCTTGTCTAACCCCCACCTCCTCTAGTAGGGACCCCCCCCCCTCCCCTCTAGTAGGGACCTCCCCCCCCCCCCCCTCTAGTAGGGACCTCCCCCCCCTCCTCTAGTAGGGACCTCCCACCCCCCTCTAGTAGGGACCTCCCCCCCCTCCTCTAGTAGGGACCTCCCCCCCCTCCTCTAGTAGACCCCCCCCCCCCTTCCTCTAGTAGGGCCCCCCCCCCTTCCTCTAGTAGGGCCCCCCCCCCCTTCCTCTAGTAGGGACCCCCCCCCCTTCCTCTAGTAGGGCCCCCCCCCCCTTCCTCTAGTAGGGACCCCCCCCTTCCTCTAGTAGGGACCCCCCCCTCTCCCTCTAGTAGGGACCCCCCCCCCTTCCTCTAGTAGGGACCCCCCCCCCCTCCTCTAGTAGGGACCCCCCCCCCCCCCTTCCTCTAGTAGGGACCCCCCCCCTTCCTCTAGTAGGGACCCCCCCCCCCTCCTCTAGTAGGGACCCCCCCCTCCTCTAGTAGGGACCCCCCCCTCCCCTCTAGTAGGGACCCCCCCCTTCCTCTAGTAGGGACCCCCCCCTTCCTCTAGTAGGGCCCCCCCCCCCTTCCTCTAGTAGGGACCCCCCCCCCTCCTCTAGTAGGGACCCCCCCCTTCCTCTAGTAGGGACCTCCCCCCTCCTCCCTCTAGTAGGGACCTCCCCCCCTTCCTCTAGTAGGGACCCCCCCCTTCCTCTAGTAGGGCCCCCCCCCCCTTCCTCTAGTAGGGACCTCCCCCCCTTCCTCTAGTAGGGCCCCCCCCCCCTTCCTCTAGTAGGGACCTCCCCCCCTTCCTCTAGTAGGGACCCCCCCCCCTTCCTCTAGTAGGGACCTCCCCCCCTTCCTCTAGTAGGGACCCCCCCCCTTCCTCTAGTAGGGACCCCCCCCCCTTCCTCTAGTAGGGACCCCCCCCTTCCTCTAGTAGGGCCCCCCCCCCCTTCCTCTAGTAGGGACCCCCCCCCCTTCCTCTAGTAGGGACCCCCCCCCCTTCCTCTAGTAGGGACCCCCCCCCCTCCTCTAGTAGGGACCCCCCCCCCCTCCTCTAGTAGGGCCCCCCCCCCCTTCCTCTAGTAGGGACCCCCCCCCCCTTCCTCTAGTAGGGACCCCCCCCCCTTCCTCTAGTAGGGACCCCCCCCCCCTTCCTCTAGTAGGGCCCCCCCCCCCTTCCTCTAGTAGGGACCCCCCCCTTCCTCTAGTAGGGCCCCCCCCCCCTTCCTCTAGTAGGGACCCCCCCCCCCTTCCTCTAGTAGGGACCCCCCCCCCCCCTCCTCTAGTAGGGACCCCCCCCCCCCCCCTTCCTCTAGTAGGGACCCCCCCCCCTTCCTCTAGTAGGGACCCCCCCCCCTTCCTCTAGTAGGGACCCCCCCCCCCCCCTCCTCTAGTAGGGACCCCCCCCCCCCTCCTCTAGTAGGGCCCCCCCCCCTTCCTCTAGTAGGGCCCCCCCCCCCTTCCTCTAGTAGGGACCCCCCCCCCCTTCCTCTAGTAGGGACCCCCCCCCTTCCTCTAGTAGGGCCCCCCCCCCCTTCCTCTAGTAGGGACCCCCCCCCCCCTTCCTCTAGTAGGGCCCCCCCCCCCCTTCCTCTAGTAGGGACCCCCCCCCCTTCCTCTAGTAGGGACCCCCCCCCCCCCCTTCCTCTAGTAGGGCCCCCCCCCCTTCCTCTAGTAGGGACCCCCCCCCCCCCCTTCCTCTAGTAGGGCCCCCGCCCCCCCTCTAGTAAGGACACTGCTTCTGTCTCTTCCCAGCCCAGCAGGCCAGCCAGGTACACAGCAGCATGGCCCCCGCCGCCCCGCCCCCGGTGCAGTAGTACGCCCAGCCGATCTGACAGGAGCCTGCAGGACACACACACACACACACACAAACACACAAACACACGTGACTAACCCAGGAAACAAACATTCTAGAAGACGTCCTCAGGGACGCCAGAATGTGGGTTCAGATGACGTCTTTCTAGGACGTTCAGATGACGTCTTTAGGATGTCTTATGATTCTGTAGTCCATAAGACGTCCTAGAAAGACGTCATCTGAACCCACATTCCAGCTTCCCTGATGACGTCTTTTGGACTCTTTGTTTACTGGGAAGAATCACGCTTAGAAATGACTTGGTCATTGGTTCAGCCGACGTGGGGTGTGCTGTGGTGTGTGTTTGGTGTGCTGTGTGTTTGGTGTGTGTTTGGTGTGCTGTGTGTTTGGTGTGTGTTTGGTGTGCTGTGTGTTTGGTGTGCTGTGTGTTTGGTGTGTGTTTGGTGTGCTGTGTGGTGTGCTGTGTGTTTGGTGTGCTGTGTGTTTGGTGTGTGTTTGGTGTGCTGTGTGTGTGGTGTGGTGTGCTGTGTGTGTGGTGTGGTGTGCTGTGTGTTTGGTGTGTGTTTGGTGTGCTGTGTGTTTGGTGTGTGTTTGGTGTGTGTTTGGTGTGCTGTGTGTTTGGTGTGTGTTTGGTGTGCTGTGTGTGTGGTGTGTGTTTGGTGTGCTGTGTGTGTGGTGTGTGTGTTTGGTGTGTGTTTGGTGTGTGTGTGTTTGGTGTGCTGTGTGTTTGGTGTGTGTTTGGTGTGTGTTTGGTGTGCTGTGTGTTTGGTGTGCTGTGTGTTTGGTGTGCTGTGTGTTTGGTGTGTGTTTGGTGTGCTGTGTGCTGTGTGTGTGGTGCTGTGTGCGGTGTGTGTGGTGCTGTGTGCTGTGCGTGTGGTGTGCTGTGTGTTTGGTGTGTGTTTGGTGTGCTGTGTGTGTGGTGTGTGTGTGTGTTTGGTGTGCTGTGTGTGTGGTGTGTGTGTGTTTGGTGTGCTGTGTGTGTGGTGTGTGTGTGTGTTTGGTGTGTGTGTGTGTTTGGTGTGCTGTGTGTGTGTTTGGTGTGCTGTGTGTGTGGTGTGTGTGTGTGTTTGGTGTGTGTGTGTGTGTGGTGTGTGTGTGTTTGGTGTGTGTGTGTTTGGTGTGCTGTGTGTGTAGTGTGGGAACATAGTTGAAGTTATTTCTTTATTCCCGAGGGGGAAACGTCTTTCTCACAGCAGCCAGACTTAAAAGAGTATGGGGGATAAAAAAAAGACACATAATAGATAAGGAATAAAAACAGGGAATAAATAGAGTCTGTGGAAACAAGAGTACGTACGGTACAGACTAACAGAGAAACGCAGCTACGCATATTAACAACATCGTTAAAAGACACAGTGTGAGGTGAGAGGCTCTATAGTCTGTGAACACAGTGTGTATCTCATGTGTGTGGTGTGTGTATGTGAATGTTACAGTGTGTATCTCATGTGTGTGGTGTGTTTATGTGAATGTTACAGTGTGTACCTCATGTGTGTGTGTGTGTGTGTGTGTGTGTGTGTGTGTGTGTGTGTGTGTGTGTGTGGTGTGTGTGTGTGTGTGTGTGTGTGTGACCTTACCCAGCTCAAACTGGTCAGAGGTGTTGTTGCAGGTCTGCCGGACCTCTTCACTGTCCCAGCCCAGCGGGTATAACGCACATCCAGACCCTATGAGCAGTCCTGTGGACACAGACAGACAGACAGACAGACAGACACAGGAAGGTCAAGTCACAGGTACATGGTTGGAAGCAAGCACATAAGTGGGGCAGTCCCACTCATATTTTTCATTTTATTAGACAGATACAGTGAAGACAGACAGATACAGTGAAGACAGACAGACAGACAGACAGACAGACAGATACAGTGAAGACGGACAGATACAGTGAAGACAGACAGGAAAGTAAGGAGAGAGATGATTCATGGATTTTGAACCCATGCCAACATGGGCATTATGTGTGCACTGTAGACCATGGTGCTGGACCACTGGACCACCCCAGACCATGGTGCTAGACCACTGGACCACTCCACACCATGGTGCTAGACCACTGGACCACCCCAGACCATGGTGCTACACCACTGGACCACCCCAGGCCATGGTGCTAGACCACTGGACCACCCCAGGCCATGGTGCTAGACCACTGGACCACCCCAGGCCATGGTGCTAGACCACTGGACCACCCCAGGCCATCAGAACATCTATTGATATTTTGGAGACACAGCAGATATTGCTACATGTATAACTACCAAAAGCTTATGAACTCCTTATTCTCATCATGTCTTTATTACAGTGATTAATTATTCTCATTATCTTTAATGGAAAGAGCTCAGAGTCTCATCTTGTCAACAGCGTCACAGAAACTAACGATCTCTCTCATCTTTATGTCATCTGATGTCTTCATGTCTGCCGGGAGAGAGGTCTCAGTAAACAACCTGAATGGTTGGGGTGGCGGGGGTCCCTGATAATTCTGAGGGTCTTTCTGACCCAGCGGTCGCTGTGGGTGTCCTGGGTGGAGGGAAGCTCACATCCGCTGGTCCCCTCAGCTGTCCTCACTGCCCTCTGCAGGGTTTAGTGGTTTGGGCAGCAGCCTGTCAGGAAGCTCTGGGTTGTGCCTCTGAAGGCCTCTGGGATCTTAGGCCCTAAACTGATGGACTGCCTTACGTCTAGCCAAGATAACAAGCAGGGATTCATCCACATGCTAACAAGCCAGGCCAGATAACAAGCAGGGATTCATCCACATGCTAACAAGCCAGGCCAGACAGACCTCCTCAAATCAGACACTGGGGGGGGGGAGAGAGGGGGAGAGAGAGAGAGAGAGAGAGAGAGAGAGAGAGAGAGAGAGAGAGAGAGAGAGAGAGAGAGAGAGAGAGAGAGAGAGAGAGAGAGAGCAGAGACATTCGTGGGTACGACCCAACTCAACTAAATGAATTGGATTCAGTAGTTCAACGTACATCTCAGCTCTACACTCTAATTCCATTTGGGATCTGAGCAACAAACAGAACCTGTCTCTCCTGAGAGACTCAGCAGGGCTTCCCCCTATACGACTCAGACAGTATTTACAGTGTTAGCCTGATCTCAGACCGACTGTATCTGCCACAGTTGAATTCACACCGAAGCTTCTTAACACCTCCAGAGCCAATTGAAATCAAAACACTATCGTTCTCTGGCATTCAATGTGTGAATGGATCTGACCAAGTCTGAGTGGTTAGAGTGAGACTAACGGCTTTGAGTTGCATTTCATGTACGAAAGGCGCTACATAAATAAAGCTTTACTTACTTACTTACTAAGGATCAGGGAAGATAGAGGGATTTGCAGATGTAACAGTCCATGTCTTCCTCCAACCGTAAATCACTACCTTTAAATCACTACCTTTAAACCACTACCTTTAAATCACTACCTTTAAATCACTACCTTTAAACCACTACCTTTAAACCACTACCTTTAAATCACTACCTTTAAATCACTACCTTTAAATCACTACCTTTAGACCTGCTAACTCTCTGAAGAGCATCAAAGCATGCTGAGTGGTTAGAGTGAGACTAACGGCTTTGAGTTGCATTTCATGTACGAAAGGCGCTACATAAATAAAGCTTTACTTACTTACTTACTAAGGATCAGGGAAGATAGAGGGATTTGCAGATGTAACAGTCCATGTCTTCCTCCAACCGTAAATCACTACCTTTAAATCACTACCTTTAAACCACTACCTTTAAATCACTACCTTTAAATCACTACCTTTAAATCACTACCTTTAAACCACTACCTTTAGACCTGCTAACTCTCTGAAGAGCATCAAAGCATGTTTTAGAGGTTCTCGGCAAGAGGGTTAGATGTCTGACAAGTGTGCTGTTATGCTGTTATGCTTTTAATGGTTTTAATGGAGTTCACGGAGGAGTTAAGAACAGAAGAGTTTGACGTTACATAATCTGAATGTGTCCGAAGGTGCAAATTTGAAAGTGTAAAAAACTTAAATGCCAGGATGGCAAAGTATTCAATAATGAATATTAAACAACATCTAAAATTCTCTTTCATGTTGAGATGCAGAAAAAACATCATGTTGAATGTTCTTGCAGCACTGAGAGTAAAACACAAGCTAAGCTGCTCTGTTTCTAGTCTAAGCTAGGCTAGCTGCTCTGTTTCTAGTCTAAGCTAGGCTAGCTGCTCTGTTTCTAGTCTAAGCTAGGCTAGCTGCTCTGTTCATAGTCTAAGCTAGGCTAGCTGCTCTGTTCATAGTCTAAGCTAGGCTAGCTGCTCTGTTCATAGTCTAAGCTAGGCTAGCTGCTCTGTTTCTAGTCTAAGCTAGGCTAGCTGCTCTGTTCATAGTCTAAGCTAAGCTAGCTGCTCTGTTTCTAGTCTGTCTGCAGGAGAAACCCAAGACTGTCCAGGAAAATAAGGCCATCACATAAAAGTGTTCCTCTTTTGTACGTTATGGGATATTCATTAAAACTGTAAAGACTTGTCTTGCTTTTTCAGGCTTCTTAATTTGAAGAGGAAGGTTTTAGTGGACTAGCTGTGTGCATAGTTTCCACATAGAGTCAGATGATGTCAGGAAACACTGAAAATCACTTGGAACTGCAAACACAGAGCAGGAAAGTATTGCCATAACAAAAAGGAATGCTGTGATGTCACCGTTACCCTAACCATTACACAACCGCCAGCGAGCCCCAACAATGCTCCGATCCTGTCGGAGTTCCTGTGGTTTAAGTCCACAGACCTGTCTGCTGCTCACCTGTCTGCTGCTACAGTTAAAGGTGTGTAGCTGCTACAGTTAAAGGCGATGTGAAGGCACTTGTAAGACCCCAATTCAATTACGCCATGCTATACATTATGTAATACAAACAACACTGCATGCAGGAGCACATAAAAGGGTAATAAAACATCATCTCCATATCACATGTCGGTCCCGCATTTCTCTTTCCGCGGCTTTCATTTCTTTAAAAATGTTTTCTCTCCCAGGATAGTTAATTCCATCAAATCCCATCCTCCACACTCCCTATGTCATCCTCCACACTCCCTATGTCATCCTCCACACTCCCTACGAGGTTGTTGAGCAGCAGAGTGGGGTAGAGGAGGCAGGAGGAAATTACCAAGGAAGGGAACAGACTCTGTACATCATGTTTATGTTTACGTGCCGAGCCGCCAGAGAAGAAGAAGAGCTGGGGAGGAACGGCTCCGAGCTCTGAGCAGCTGGAGTCTTCATGCCTGTTGTGACCTAACAGCTACTGATCCTGATTGTAGATATGTAGATGTAGATACAGATATACAGATATACATATTATATTAGGTATACTGAATTACCCATCGCCTGGGTGACAGAGAGGATCAGTGTGAGGCAGCAGTCAGACAACTCACTCACTAACTCAACGGTTGAGCCTGATGTTGTTAGAAGGTTGAACGCCTCTGCCTCCTCTAAAGGCCTCTGTCCTCCTTCCTCTAAAGGCCTCTGCCCTCCTTCCTCTAAAGGCCTCTGTCCTCCTTCCTCTAAAGGCCTCCGCTCTCCCTCCTCTAAAGGCCTCTGTCCTCCTTCCTCTAAAGGCCTCTGTCCTCCTTCCTCTAAAGGCCTCTGTCCTCCTCCTTCCTCTAAAGGCCTCTGTCCTCCTCCTTCCTCTAAAGGCCTCTGTCCTCCTTCCTCTAAAGGCCTCTGTCCTCCTCCTTCCACTAAAGGCCTCTGCCCTCCTTCCTCTGGATGTAGATTTACTTCCACCTACTTACAAGAGTTCAGTAAGTACTGTATCAATGTTCTAGGTATTAAATCAGTCTGGCGTTGTGGTCCATTACATTACTAGTACAGAAGTCATTCATTAATGTTTTAAGAGAAAGTTAAAGACATTTTCAAAGAGGAAGGTGAGTGTTTTATTCTTACAGATGAAGTGTGCGCTATACTTTCAACAGCTTTTCTGTCTATCCTTTCTACCAGAATGCTAAAATGTTCCTTTCACACCCCAGCCCTAACCCTAACCCCAGCTATGGTCCTTTCACACCCCAGCCCTAACCCCAGCTATGGTCCTTTCACACCCCAGCCCTAACCCTAACCCCAGCCCTAACCCCAGCTATGGTCCTTTCACACCCCAGCCCTAACCCTAACCCCAGCTAGGTTCCTTTCACACCCCAGCCCTAACCCTAACCCCAGCTATGTTCCTTTCACACCCCAGCCCGAACCCTAACCCCAGCTACGTTCCTTTCACACCCCAGCCCGAACCCTAACCCCAGCCCTAACCCTAACCCCGGCTATCCTACAACTCTTGGACTGCTGATCTCTTTTGTCAACCCTTCCTGCTCTGCGTCAATAGGAATTCCTTGCCTCTTTCATGCTCTATACAATAGCATTCAAGTTATCATTCAAGAGGCCAAACGGGACACAGAGAGAGAAAGACTGAGGCTAAGCTATGCTGAGCTTTGGTGGCCAGAAAATAGAGGGACATTGAATGGGGTCATGTTAGGAGCCAGTTCAATGTGTGACATTCCCTTTTTCGGAGGGCCCAGTATCAGCTGAGAGGAGCTGGGAAACAGCCCACCAAGGCAGGACAGAGGCTGTCTCCTCTGAACAGACCTGTTAGTCAGGCGCCGTCCCCCCGAGAACAGAGGTTGCCAGACGGTGAGTCCAGGTACGCTGTGCCGTGAGGCAAGTCCAGGTGTGCTGTGGGGTTTTGTGACGACCGTACATTACTATTATTATACAACTGTACAAACAGTTCTGTTGATGTTTCATGGGTCAGGAAATCATTGGTGGTTTTCTGAGGATTTGTGTGTGTGGCAGTACGGCGAAAAAACACACACGGTTCCCGGGGGAATACAATTAAAAACTACATATCCCAGAGTTCCCCACAAAACAAGGAATCCAAAACCAGTTCAATGGAAACGACCAGAGTTTCCCTTCGAATGTTCTCTCAGACTCTACTGAGACAGCTCTCCTTGCTGTCAGACTCTACTGAGACTGCTCTCCTTGCTGTCAGACTCTACTGAGACTGGTCTCCTTGCTGTCACCAAGGCCCTCTACTACTCCAGCTTCCTCCCTCTCCTCTCCTCCTACTACTCCTTATCCTCCTGGACCTGTCTGCTGCCTTCCACACAGCCAACCACCAGATCCTTCCCTCCATCCAGAACTGGGCATCTCTGGCTCTGCTCTCTCCTGGTTTGGGTCCTACCTTGCCTATCGCTCTTACCAGATGATGTGTAACCCCCCCCTGCACCTTTCACTGGCTCCCAGTAACCCCCCCCCCCCCCTGCACCTTTCACTGGCTCCCAGTAACCCTGGGCCTACTTGGCCAAGAAAAAAAGGTTAAAAAAGTGTGTTCAAAACTAATTAAATTTAGTGGACATTTTCCTAGTAGTGGTTGGGAGGGGCTTTTCACACAAGGGTGGGTCGAGTCTCTCTCCCACCCCCCTCTGTGACCCACCCCCCTCTGTGACTTCAAGCGTGACCCCTCAGATTTAGCCCGCCCCCCCCCCCCTCCTTCCTTTGTCCGAGTAAGAGGAGAAGTCATATGGGAACAGGAAAACTAAAATAGAAAGAGTCAGTGAGAGTCTTTTCTTACTTTCCCACCAGAACGTCGACACACCTAACCCTGCTGCTGCAGTTAGACACCCTGCTGCTGCAGTTAGACACCCTGCTGCTGCAGTTAGACACCCTGCTGCTGCAGTTAGACACCCTGCTGCAGTTAGACACCCTGCTGCAATTAGACACTCTGCTGTGCTGCAGTTAGACACCCTGCTGCAGTTAGACACTCTGCTGTGCTGCAGTTAGACACCCTGCTGCAATTAGACACTCTGCTGTGCTGCAGTTAGACACCCTGCTGCAGTTAGACACCCTGCTGCTGCAGTTAGACACCCTGCTGCTGCAGTTAGACACCCTGCTGCAGTTAGACACTCTGCTGTGCTGCAGTTAGACACCCTGCTGCAGTTAGACACTCTGCTGTGCTGCAGTTAGACACCCTGCTGCAGTTAGACACCTTGCTGCAGTTAGACACTCTGCTGCAGTTAGACACCCTGCTGCAGTTAGACACTCTGCTGCAGTTAGACACCCTGCTGCAGTTAGACACTCTGCTGCAGTTAGACACCCTGCTGCTGCAGTTAGACACCCTGCTGCAGTTAGACACTCTGCTGTGCTGCAGTTAGACACCCTGCTGCAGTTAGACACCCTGCTGCTGTTAGACACCCTGCTGTGCTGCAGTTAGACACCCTGCTGCAGTTAGACACCCTTCTGTGCTGCAGTTAGACACCCTGTGCATGGAGAAATTCCTAACATGTTTACATGTCATGGCAATAAAGTCTTCTGATTCTGATTCTGAAGGAAGAAGGAGCTTAGACACAGATGAGTTCCTGCCAGCGTCAGTGTAGAGAACCAACCATGACCTTGCAGATAAGCCCAGGAGCTCTGGGAGATAGAGGATCAACGAAGGGATCTCATTATCTACATTCTCTGTATATTTCTCCTGACCGGGGAATCTCAATGGAGAGTGAAGGAAGTTCAGCATCAATTGAGAGGGCTGGAGAGAGGGAATATGAAAGGGAAATCCGAGTCCATTTCATTATCGGTCCTCTACCCTTTATTGGGTCAGAACTGAGTCTGCTGTGTCCAGACTATCCCATACTGATGGAGGTTGACGAGGTCACAACATGAAGCTAGGCAGCTAGTTAACATGAAGCTAGGCATGAAGCTAGCTAGTTAGTTAGAAGTAAGCACTAGTGATGTCCAACAGACATCTCGAAAAAAAAGCTTGTTTGAAGTTTTACATTTAAAAACAGGTGCGCTCGCTTGTGATACGTGATTGGTGTACGACCTGTCAGTGATTGGCTGCTCAGGGTTGAGTGAGCCGAGTGCTTAGAGTCTGTCGTCAAGAGACGTCAAGAGACTGACCATACTGGGACCTGTCATTTGCGTAACTCCAGGCAGCTAAAACTATTTTTTTAACCTTTATTTAACCAGGAGGTCCCTTGAGATTAAAATCTCTTTTTCGAGGGAGACCTGGCCAAGACAGCACACCAGTACCAGGTTAGAAAATTGGAGAATAAAGCACAATAAAAATAGACAAGGGACAACAGATGAATATTACTAAATTCATCTTAGGAATAGCAATTGCATTCTTCTGCTCCACATTTCTTAATCAGGGAGATGATTATAAACATGTAGTGTGTTCAGGAGATGATTATAAACATGTAGTGTGTTCAGGAGATGATTATAAACATGTAGTGTGTTCAGGAGATGATTATAAACATGTAGTGTGTTCAGGAGATGATTATAAACATGTAGAGTGTTCAGAGAGATGGTTATAAACATGTAGTGTGTTCAGGAGATGATTATAAACATGTAGTGTGTTCAGAGAGATGGTTATAAACATGTAGTGTGTTCAGAGAGATGGTTATAAACATGTAGTGTGTTCAGGGAGATGGTTATAAACATGTAGAGTGTTCAGCAGATGATTATAAACATGTAGAGTGTTCAGAGAGATGGTTATAAACATGTAGAGTGTTCAGAGAGATGGTTATAAACATGTAGTGTGTTCTGGAGATGAGGTTATAAACATGTAGTGTGTTCAGAGAGCAACCATCTAGGTAGAGAAGCCATCTAGGTAGAGCAGCCATCTATGTAGAGCAGCCATCTAAGTAGAGCAGCCATCTAGGTAGAGAAGCCATCTAGGTAGAGCAGCCATCTAGGTAGAGCAGCCATCTAGGTAGAGCAGCCATCTAGGTAGAGCAACCATCTAGGTAGAGCAGCCATCTAGGTAGAGAAGCCATCTAGGTAGAGCAGCCATCTATGTAGAGAAACGATATAGGTAGAGCAGCCATCTAGGTAGAGCAACCATCTAGGTAGAGCAGCCATCTAGGTAGCAGCCATCTAGGTAGAGCAGCCATCTAGGTAGTGCAACCATCTAGGTAGAGCAACCATCTAGGTAGAGCAGCCATCTAGGTAGAGCAGCCATCTAGATAGAGCAGCCATCTATGTAGAGCAACCATCTAGTGGAGCAGACTGGGTCCCCAGTAGAGCAACCATCTAGTGGAGCAGAAACAGCTGTTGGTGACATGAGATTACCACAGATATGAAGGGAGTTTTCCCAGTGTGGCTTTGTAAATAAAGATGTACCAGTGATGCCGTCTCCTTAGGCGTGATGAAGTCCAGGAAGCTAAATTGAGGCCGGCCTTATTTCAATAATAAAACCCCAGCCTACCCTTCAGTCTCTTTACTAGGTTATTAATATGCACTCTAAAAGAGAGCCTGTCATCCACCCAAATACCCAAGTACTTAGGATGACACTAAACATAACATTCTTTTTAAAGGCTTTAGGGAAAAACTGTCCAGTTTGACACGTGGACTAACACGTGGACTAACCCTAACCACTCTGCAGCTTGTCTAAGTACTCTGCAGCTTGTCTAAGTACTCTGCAGCTCGCCTCTTGAAAACCTCAGTAAAACTCTGAAAAGAGCCGCCGCCGGCCAACTCCATCAGCACGTCCAACCATGAGCTCTATGAGCCCCTCTGATCTGGCTTCAGATCACACCACAGCACGGAGACCGCCCTCATCAAGACCATCAACCATCTCCTCATCACTGCTGACTCTGGTGGCTTCAGCATCCTCATACTCCTGGACCTCTGCTGCCTTCCACACTGTCTCCCACACCATCCTCCTCTCCTCTCCTCTCCTCTCCTCTCCTCTCCTCTCCTCTCCTCTCCCCTCCCCTCCCCCCCTCCTCCCCAACATCCTCATCCTCCTGGACCTCTCTGCAGCCTTCCACACTGTCTCCCTCACCATCCTCCTCAACCGCCTCTCCGCCCTCCTAGGCCTCACCGGTACAGCCCTCTCCTGGTACCCGTCCTGCCTCTCCAACAGGGAACAGTTTGTTACTATAAATGGCTCCAGTTCCGCCGCAGCCCCAGTCGACCAAGGCGTGCCTCAAGGCTCTGTGCTTGGACCCCTCCTCTTCACCATCTACATGCTCCCCCTCGGCCAGATCATCCACCATCACGGCCTCAACTTCCACTGCTACGCTGATGACACCCAAATCTATCTCAGCTCTACTCCATCCTCTCAGCTCCCCCATCAGTCTCTTGTCAACTGCCTGCACGAAATAAAAACCTCGATGACATCTAACCTTCTCAAACTCAACAGTAAGAAAACAGAGCTCATGGTTGTGGCACCCAAGGCACTGCTCCGGAAGGTTGGCGACTTCATCCTGGAGGTTGACGGCTGCTCCATCTCCCAAAGTCCACAACCTGGGTGTCATCTTTGACTCCACCCTCTCCTTCCAATCCCACATCAAGTCCGCCACCAAATCTGCCTTCTTCCACCTAAGGAACATCGCCAGACTCCAACTGTCTCTCAGAGTCTGTTAACCCTAACCCTTGTCCACCTCCTGTCTGGACTAATGCAATGTTGTCCTGTTTTGAAAACAAACAAACAAACAAACAAACAAAGCCCTGGACAGGCTCCAGTATGTCCGAAACTCAGCTGCCAGGGTTCTCACGCACACCAAGCCCTGGCAGCACATCACCCCCACCCTCATCCACCTCCACTGGCTTCCGGTCAAGTCCTGCATCTCCTACAAACCATGTAGCCTAATGCTAGTGCTAAAATGGATTGGGATTGGGCCTATATGGTTTTCACATTTCAATTAGTCATCTAGCGTTGCAGATTCCCTACTGATTCAGAACAATAGAGCAGTCATTGGATAATGTGTTTCTAATAACCCACAGGCACCATAGGGGGGAGCACAGGAACTTGTCTAACTGGAAGCAGCCTAACTGTGTCTCTCTACAGCTCCCCAGACAATAACTAACTTCACACCTCCGTTACTCACATTCCATTCAGAAACATCTGGACTTAATCAGGAAACCAAATCAACTGTGTTTCTCAAGTATGAAGAGTTAATGAAATGCATGAATCCACAGCCCACGGCATCCTGGACCAAGAGGAAGGGTGAGGAAGAGGAAGGGTGAGGAAGAGGAAGGGTGACCTTAAATAGAAACTGCCTCAGTCAGCTGTCTGAACCTAAATGAACACCAGATGCTCTAAGAACAGATGCTCATCACTCCCTCGTATACCACCATTCTGATATATATATATATATATATATATATATATATATATATATATATACTGTGTATATATATATATATATATACTGTATACACACAAAACATCTTTCTTCTTCTATCACTGAGAATGCCAATGGCCCCTGGCCTGAGCTAGATTACTCTTCCCGCTACGACTGGTGGATTGATGATTCACTTGCTTAGTCAAATGTATCGATTGTAAGTCACTTTGGAATAAGACCTCTGCTAAATGCCAAACATGTAAATGTAAACAAGGTTGATTGATTGACAGATAACATACATCCCAGAGGATAGCGCATAAAAATACTGAGACACTTGTTTCCAACGTGGTCCTCACTGGTAGACAAAGAACAAAAAAGAGAAGAGTATACAAAAACAACACACCAAGAAACCTACAAAGAGCATACAGTACACAAGAACACACACAAGGTGTTAACATCTATTACAATGATGGTGAGATGTGTGGTTATAGGTCATCCCCTGGGATGAACAGCTAACCAGCTCTGTGTTAGGGTTAGGGAAAGCTAACCAGCTCTGTGTTAGGGTTAGGGTTAGGGAAAGCTAACCAGCTCTGTGTTAGGGTTAGGGAAAGCTAACCAGCTCTGTGTTAGGGTTAGGGTTAGGGAAAGCTAACCAGCTCTGTGTTAGGGTTAGGGAAAGCTAACCAGCTCTGTGTTTGGGTTAGGGTTAGCTAACCAGCTCTGTGTTAGGGTTAGGGTTAGGGAAAGCTAACCAGCTCTGTGTTAGGGTTAGGGTTAGGGTTAGGGAAAGCTAACCAGCTCTGTGTTAGGGTTAGGGAAAGCTAACCAGCTCTGTGTTGGGGTTATGGAAAGCTAACCAGCTCTGTGTTAGGGTTAGGGAAAGCTAACCAGCTCTGTGTTAGGGTTAGGGGGTTAGACTGTGTGGACTGTTTGGATCGTGTCACAGGACAATTAATTCCTGGTGCTCTGATTGATTGAGTTGTAAAGGGTTTGTCCATAAGGTTAACTGGGTTAGGGTTAGTAAGGTTAACTGGGTTAGGGTTAGTAAGGTTAACTGGGTTAGGGTTAGTAAGGTTAACTGGGTTAGGGTTAGTAAGGTTAACTGGGTTAGGGTTAGTAAGGTTAACTGGGTTAGGGTTAGTAAGGTTAACTGGGTTAGGGTTAGTAAGGTTAACTGGGTTAGGGTTAGTAAGGTTAACTGGGTTAGGGCTAGTAAGGTTAACTGGGTTAGGGCTAGTAAGGTTAACTGGGTTAGTAAGGTTAACTGGGTTAGGGTTAGTAAGGTTAACTGGGTTAGGGTTAGTAAGGTTAACTGGGTTAGGGTTAGTAAAGGGTTTGTCCAGAAGGTTAACTGGGTCTGGATAAAAGATTAAGAGGCTATTGAGACGTGACTGATGGCAGTAACTCTGCCCTCTGGTCTCTGGGGCAGTAGAACACATCACACATGGGCTCTCTGGCGGCTCTTTACACTGAATATGAGACACAGTCTGATCATTTGGTCCGCATGTCGGCAACCAATCAAAAAATACTTTTCTTTTCAACAACGTTGTTGAGAATCCCAACACAAACTCGCTAGTCAAGCCATACAACATAATGGATTGGGTGAGCAATCCCCACTGCTACCTAGTTAACTAGAACACTACTTTACATTGTTACCTAGTTAACTAGAACACTACTTTACATTGTTACCTAGTTAACTAGAACACTACTTTACATTGGTAGCAGTCTCACAAAACAAGCTGTGTTAGTTGACTAGCGATGTGTCTTTTTGTTCCCATAGATCGTCATGTTACAAAGTGAAGTTTGTATCTAGGTTAAAACATTGAATAGGTATCAAAAGAGAAGGCTGTGGTTCAGAGGCATTGCTCTCAATAATAAGTGAAAGTAAAATAACCATGAGCAAGAACAATAGTTGGACTACCTGAAGCAAGCCCACTAATTACACAACTAATTACACACTTCACCACATTCATCACCGACTCCACACGGAATGAAGTCCTACTGCGTTCCTATTCCACATGAACGGATAAACCCACAGCTAGACACACATCCTCACAGATCATTACATAACCTGAATCTATGAGAGATTCATCACAGCCGTCACAGAAATAAATAATCCAAATGTGTCCTATCCTAATGTGTCCTGTCCTAATGTGTCCTATCCTAATGTGTCCTAATGTGTCCTAATGTGTCCTATCCTAATGTGTCCTATCCTAATGTGTCCTATCCTAATGTGTCCTATCCTAATGTGTCCTAATGTGTCCTATCCTAATGTGTCCTATCCGAATGTGTCCTAATGTGTCCTATCCGAATGTATCCTAATGTGTCCTATCCGAATGTGTCCTGTCCTAATGTGTCCTATCCTAATGTGTCCTATCCTAATGTGTCCTGTCCTAATGTGTCCTAATGTGTCCTAATGTGTCCTAATGTGTCCTATCCTAATGTGTCCTGTCCTAATGTGTCCTAATGTGTCCTAATGTGTCCTATCCTAATGTGTCCTGTCCTAATGTGTCCTATCCTAATGTGTCCTAATGTGTCCTATCCTAATGTGTCCTAATGTGTCCTATCCTAATGTGTCCTAATGTGTCCTAATGTGTCCTATCCTAATGTGTCCTATCCTAATGTGTCCTAATGTGTCCTATCCTAATGTGTCCTATCCTAATGTGTCCTATCCTAATGTGTCCTATCCTAATGTGTCCTAATGTGTCCTAATGTGTCCTAATGTGTCCTATCCTAATGTGTCCTATCCTAATGTGTCCTATCCTAATGTGTCCTAATGTGTCCTATCTTAATGTGTCCTGTCCTAATGTGTCCTATCCTAATGTGTCCTATCCTAATGTGTCCTAATGTGTCCTATCCTAATGTGTCCTAATGTGTCCTATCCTAATGTGTCCTATCCTAATGTGTCCTATCCTAATGTGTCCTAATGTGTCCTAATGTGTCCTATCCTAATGTGTCCTAATGTGTCCTATCCTAATGTGTCCTAATGTGTCCTATCCTAATGTGTCCTAATGTGTCCTATCCTAATGTGTCCTAATGTGTCCTATCCTAATGTGTCCGATCCTAATGTGTCCTATCCTAATGTGTCCTATCCTAATGTGTCCTAATGTGTCCTAATGTGTCCTATCCTAATGTGTCCTAATGTGTCCTATCCTAATGTGTCCTAATGTGTCCTATCCTAATGTGTACTAATGTGTCCTAATGTGTCCTAATGTGTCCTGTCCTAATGTGTCCTATCTAGGGCTGCACGATTAATCGATTTTAAATCGAAATCGCGATTTGAAATGTCGCGATTAGCTAATCGCAAAGCCTGCGATTTGCCTGCGATTTTTTTTTTTTTTTTTTTTTTTTTTTTTTTTTTTGCCATTTAGCAGACTCTTTTTTAATCCAAAGCGATTTACAAATACGAATTACAGGGACATTCCCCCTGGAGTAACTGAGGGCTAAGTGCCTTACTCAAGGGCACACTAGTAGTGGTGTGGTTTCAGGCGGGATTTGAACTCACAACCTTCCGATCACAAGTCCAACTCACTATGTGTTTCTCAACCCTCTCCTCGGGGCGCCCCAGCCGCTCCACATATTTGATCTGTTCCACCACCAGCACACCTGATTCAACTAATCAAGTCCAAATCATAATTGCTTTGGACTTGATTAGTTGAATCAGGTGTGCTGGTGGTGGAACAGATCAAATATGTGGAGCGGCTGGGGCGCCCCGAGGAGAGGGTTGAGAAACACCACTACCCGTATGGGATACGTCATACAGCGCGTCAGATTCAACGTCAATGAACGTCAACGTCAATGAACGTAAAAAAAAGACACTTGTTGAGAGAAACAAAATGGTGTTGCTGTTTAAAAAAAACATAAATAAATATGTTGTCCCAATTCATATCTTTTAAGTTCTCATCCTTGCATTAGAATTAGAGCAGTTAATAGTTTGATGGTATCATGTGGTAATGCTCTCTGAAAATAGGTGATAGATAGATTCATCCAATCACCTGCCAAGTATTTTTTGAAAGTACCTGCCCTTTTCCAAACAGCTTCCAATTAAGCTTTCCTAGATGGTTGTGTGAAACAAACCACCTGAGTCAGGTTAGTAATGCTCCATCACATGTTTTAATCTGAAGCTTGATTTTAAAGCAACCCAACTTTAAAGCAACCCAATGTAGCTCGGGCTGTGGGGGTGCTAGAGGAGGGAGCCTCTAAGTCCCCTGAAGACGTACAAACAAACTGCACGTTGATACGACCTTCCTAGCCGGAGATATGGCCACACTTTACAAAAAGTCCCTTTTTTTTTTTTTTTTTTTTTTTGCTATTTAAAAATAAATTAATCGCAAATTAATCGCAATCGCGATATCTGTCCAAATAATCGCAATTCGATTTTTTCCCCAAATCGTGCAGCCCTAGTCCTATCCTAATGTGTCCTATCCTAATGTGTCCTATCCTAATGTGTCCTGTCCTAATGTGTCCTATCCTAATGTGTCCTAATGTGTCCTATCCTAATGTGTCCTATCCTAATGTGTCCTATCCTAATGTGTCCTAATGTGTCCTATCCTAATGTGTCCTATCCTAATGTGTCCTGTCCTAATGTGTCCTAATGTGTCCTAATGTGTCCTATCCTAATGTGTCCTGTCCTAATGTGTCCTATCCTAATGTGTCCTGTCCTAATGTGTCCTATCCTAATGTGTCCTGTCCTAATGTGTCCTAATGTGTCCTATCCTAATGTGTCCTAATGTGTCCTATCATAATGTGTCCTAATGTGTCCTATCCTAATGTGTCCTATCCTAATGTGTCCTATCCTAATGTGTCCTAATGTGTCCTATCCTAATGTGTCCTAATGTGTCCTATCCTAATGTGTCCTATCCTAATGTGTCCTATCCTAAATCCTAATGTGACTGAACCAGTTGTGTGTCTGCTGAGGGAAGCCCTCTGCCCCCCCAGCCTGCTACCCTGGGGCGCCTCATCAGTATGCAGCCAATTAATTAGGAGACAATCGCTGATGTCTGTGGGAACATGGGAGTTTCCTGTCGGAGGGGAGGTCAAACCCAGCCCACCAGATAGGCCCAGAGGAGGGGGAGGAACAATGAGAAACGCCCATCCCCCCAATCCCCCCATCCCCCATCCTCAATGTCATCACGTCCTCTCTGCTCTGTGATCTGACGACCAGAGATGTTGAGGAGAACGAGGGTCTGGGTTTAGCTTTACTTGTCCATCTGCCTCCTAGCGTGCCTACAGTGAGACTACAGTGAGACTACAGTGAGACTGTGAATGAGAAACAGTTTTTGGTTCAGAATTGCATCATAATTCATCACCCATGAGAGGATGTTTTTATGTGTTATATAATTATAATACCGTTCTTTCGACTTGTAAGTCATATCAAAATATAAATGAGATTAGAGTATCTCGCCCAGGGTCTGTCCATCCCTCAACGGTCTGGTAGTGTGTTTCCCTCCCCCCCCGGTAGTGTGTGTGTGTGTGTGTGTGTGTGTGTGTGTGTGTGTGTGTGTGTCGTCGTCATCGTCCCCCGGTAGTGTGTGTCCCCCCTTCCGCCTCCCCCCCAATAAAATCAACGGTGAGATGAATTGAGAGCAGAAACCAGGGCGACACCTTGTTGAAGCCTCCTGCTCTAATGGTTCATAAGTTAGGGGGGTGAACTGAGGTGCATCTCTGAGTGCTGGTGATGAATCATTCATTTGGGAAGCGCTTACACACTTCAGACCGTTTAATAAGAGACACCAAACACCTGTCCTGCATCAAAGCTGCATCAAACCACCATAAATCAGACAGAGAGACACGCAGAGCCACGTCAGTACAGTTTGTTTACCCAAGGTTTGACTACCAGGCTGCCAGTCTGGCTTGTTTGTTCCATCACTTTGTTGTGGTGCCATAAACCCAATCAACCATATGACCTTTGAACATCATTAGAAATCACTGAGTGATTTTGGGGGGGATAATCTTAAACTTGGCAGTTGCTTTGAGACAAAGCCATCTCTGTGTCTCTAATTCACTTTCAAGTAGCCTTTCGTCTGCTGAAGGGTTCCAACCGACATTGATTTTTGGGAGTTCGCCGCAAAACAAATTACTGATGAGAAAGGAGAGGAATAGTGAAAGCTGGGCTGGCTGTCTAAAGAGACGATCCCCAGGAGAAATACTCTATCCTGAAGCTCCTTTGTGTTCCTCCATCACAATGAGGGAAGATGTCTTTGATCAGTCACTGTAACTCATTCACCGGGGGGAGGGAGAGGGAGTGAGAGAGTTGGGTTTCTACATAAGGGAAGTAGATGAAGGTAGAGCAAAAATAAATCTAGGACAAGAACGCAGGGACTATTGATTATGATAGTGATACATACAGAACAGAATAGCCATTAAAAATAAACAAACAAAACATTTGCGAAACCTCCATGACACACAAGAGAACCAGAGGAGAGTCAAGACATCAGTGGAAATGAAGATACCAGATGAAAGAGAACCAGGGACGATCTACACACACTACGCTGCAGTGCAGATCTGAGGAGGAGCAGGCTCCCTAAGCTCCTGGTTATTCATGCTTCCTTTCTCAGTAAATCTTTGTGTTTCTTTCTGTATTCCTGCTTTTGTTGTGGAGCCAAAGATAAAATAGGCTTTGACTCAACAGGGGGCAAAGTATTCTCTCTGCTTCCTCTCGCAGTGCCGACACGACACACAACAGCCTGGCAAGTGGGAACAAGCAAATGAACACATGTAGAGAGTCTGTGGTAGGTGTGCACTGTCATAGAGTCACAGAGGAACACCATTATCTACCGCTCAATATCCAAGCTACCATGCTACTATGCTACCACACTACCATGCTACCACGCTACCATGCTACCACGCCTTCCCTGGTAAACTCCCAACTAAGAACCTTTTTATCTTCCTATTCTATACTAATTATTACAGACCTGCTAATGACCTGCTAATGACCTGCTAATGACCTGCTAATTCAGAGGTTGTGTGAAATAGGCCTGGCTCAGGCTTCATGTAGAACGCAGTGTCTTAACTGATGGTGTTAAATCTGATTTTAGGAATAACAAAGGGTGTCCCACAAGGATTGATTCTTGGTCCAGTTCCTTTTGACTATTTACATCAACAATATTGGATTTTTATGGATCTATAAATCATTATATAACCTGCATCTATATGCCGATGACACTGTTGTATGTTGTATTTGTTGGGCTGATTTGTTGGAACTTAATGCTGGAAAAGTTATTTTATGAAATCACAGATTAAAATATTAAATTATTTAATTGTTTTAATTGTTTAATTATGGTTTAATTTAATGGGACTTTGGAACTCTACAGGTTGTCTGTCCATGAGAAGTGGTGGTGATTCATGTAATTGCATGTAAAGTAAAGAGTGTGTGGCAACCTGTAGCGTTAAAGCATACATTATTAACATGAAGGGAGGGGTAGACAATGCAAATGGGAGAAAGAGTAGAAAATGGGAATTGTGACAGATATTCCTGAGGAAAATGTTTGTGTGTTTCTGGAAGGGAATGTTTCTGCTGCGTGTCTCTGGGATTAGTGCTGCCCGGTGGGCCCAGATGGCGCTGAGGTCTGAGAGTCCATCTGAAAGGTCAGACAAAACACCGTCCATCTGACCAGGACAACCTATCCCCTAACCTTTACATCTGACCAGCACAACCTATCCCCTAACCTAGCCTTTACTATCAGCATAACCTA
Organism: Nansenia antarctica; assembly: GCF_963989245.1. NCBI lineage: Eukaryota > Metazoa > Chordata > Actinopteri > Argentiniformes > Microstomatidae > Nansenia > Nansenia antarctica. The sequence goes on along the minus strand of NC_137674.1, from coordinate 90,085,144 downwards.
TCCCCTAACCCTAACCTAGCCTTTACTATCAGCATAACCTATCCCCTAACCCTAACCTAGCCTTTACTATCAGCACAACTTATCCCCTAACCCTAGTTAGTTAGTCCTCTTCACCCCGTTGAGGGGCATAGGGCGTCCACCAGAGCTCTCCATCTCACTCTCTTTTGGGCCTGGGCCTTTGTTTCTTGCCAGCTCACCACGATGTTCTTCAGGTCTTGGATAACCCTAACCTAACCTATGTTCTTCAGGTCTAGGTTAACCCTAACCCTTTACTATCAGCACAACCTATCCCCTAACCCTAACCTAGCCTTTACTATCAGCACAACCTATCCCCTAACCTTTACATCTGACCAGGACAACCTATCCCCTAACCTAGCCTTTACTATCAGCACAACCTATCCCCTAACCCTAACCTAGCCTTTACTATCAGCACCACCTATCCCCTAACCCTAACCTAGCCTTTACTATCCCCTAACCTAGCCTTTACTATCAGCACCACCTATCCCCTAACCTAGCCTTTACTATCAGCACCACCTATCCCCTAACCTAGCCTTTACTATCAGCACAACCTATCCCCTAACCTAGCCTTTACTATCAGCACAACCTATCCCCTAACCCTAACCTAGCCTTTACTATCAGCACAACCTATCCCCTAACCCTCACCTAGCCTTTACTATCCCCTAACCCTCACCTAGCCTTTACTATCCCCTAACCCTAACCTAGCCTTTACTATCCCCTAACCTAGCCTTTACTATCAGCACCACCTATCCCCTAACCTAGCCTTTACTATCCCCTAACCTAGCCTTTACTAACAGCACAACCTATCCCCTAACCTAGCCTTTACTATCAGCACAACCTATCCCCTAACCTAGCCTTTACTATCAGCACCTCCTATCCCCTAACCTAGCCTTTACTATCAGCACCACCTATCCCCTAACCTAGCCTTTACTATCAGCACCACCTATCCCCTAACCTAGCCTTTACTATCAGCACCACCTATCCCCTAACCTAGCCTTTACTATCAGCACCACCTATCCCCTAACCTAGCCTTTACTATCAGCACCTCCTATCCCCTAACCTAGCCTTTACTATCAGCACCACCTATCCCCTAACCTAGCCTTTACTATCAGCACCACCTATCCCCTAACCTAGCCTTTACTATCAGCACAACCTATCCCCTAACCCTCACCTAGCCTTTACTATCAGCACAACCTATCCCCTAACCCTCACCTAGCCTTTACTATCCCCTAACCCTAACCTAGCCTTTACTATCCCCTAACCCTAACCCTCACCTAGCCGTTACTATCCCCTAACCCTCACCTAGCCTTTACTATCCCCTAACCCTAACCCTAACCCTAACCTAGCCTTTACTATCCCCTAACCCTAACCCTCACCTAGCCTTTACTATCCCCTAACCCTAACCCTAACCCTAACCCTCACCCTCACCTAGCCTTTACTTAGACTTTCAGATTCCTCCCAGAAGGCTTTTATTGTATTTAACTTCTCTGGATGTCTCAACATCATCATCTCACCTTCATCACCTCACCATCATCATCTCAACATCATCATCTCACCTTCATCATCTCACCATCATCATCTCACCTTCATCACCTCACCATCATCACCTCACCATCATCATCATCTCACCTTCATCATCTCACCATCATCATCTCACCATCATCATCTCACCTTCATCACCTCACCATCATCATCATCATCATCTCACCATCATCATCATCATCATCATCCAAACAAACAGGAACAGAATGTGAACGGTTTAAGAACGTCAAACCCCAGTGAGTCTGGATGTGAGTGACCTGAACCCCAGTGAGTCTGGATGAGATCTGAACCCCAGTGAGTCTGACTGTGATCTGGACCCCAGTGAGTCTGACTGCGATCTGGACCCCAGTGAGTCTGGATGTGATCTGGACCCCAGTGAGTCTGACTGTGATCTGGACCCCAGTGAGTCTGACTGTGATCTGGACCCCAGTGAGTCTGGATGTGATCTGGACCCCAGTGAGTCTGACTGTGATCTGAACCCCAGTGAGTCTGGATGAGATCTGAACCCCAGTGAGTCTGGATGAGATCTGAACCCCAGTGAGTCTGGATGAGATCTGAACCCCAGTGAGTCTGGATGAGATCTGAACCCCAGTGAGTCTGGATGAGATCTGAACCCCAGTGAGTCTGGATGAGATCTGAACCCCAGTGAGTCTGGATGAGTTCTGAACCCCAGTGAGTCTGGATGTGATCTGGGAGCTGCTGGAGCAGAACTCAATAAGGTGGTTGAGAGGGATGCAGAAAGACAACAGATCGTGACGTTAGAATTATAAGGTTCTATCTCCATTTTTGGTCAAAATTGAGTTTTCTACATAATCTGATCCATTAGGTGTTTATTAATGCCTGTGTGGTGTTATTTTTAAAATGTTGAAATTTTTGAGTTAGTAATTAATAAAATACAAAGGTTCCATCTCACAACACATAATGGAATGTAAAAACTTTGACGCTCAATATCTCTGAACTACCCAAAACGGAGATAGGAACTCATGAGCTTAGAGTTATAAGGTTCTACCACATACTGGGACAGCAGATCCTATCATACTGGTGTTATAGAGACAGCAGATCCTATCATACTGGTGTTATAGAGACAGCAGATCCCATCACATCCTGGTGTTATAGAGACAGCAGATCCTATCATACTGGTGTTATAGAGACAGCAGATCCCATCACATCCTGGTGTTATAGAGACAGCAGATCCTATCATACTGGTGTTATAGAGACAGCAGATCCCATCACATCCTGGTGTTATAGAGACAGCAGATCCTATCATACTGGTGTTATAGAGACAGCAGATCCTATCATACTGGTGTTATAGAGACAGCAGATCCTATCATACTGGTGTTGAAGGAGCAGATCCTGAAGTCTGCCTCCCCTAAGGCCACAAGCCAAATTACAACAACAACCAGCTGCGTGTTTACAAGTCTTACTAGCCACAGCTTCCATCGCATAACCGTCTATCCTGACCACTAAGATACGGTCCAGATATGTCAAGTGAACAGGTAATAATAATACATGTGATATGGATAGTTTGGATTTGCCTCATAACTGTAACAAGCTGCGATTTCACAACAGAGTGGGCGTACATCAACACGCTAATACCATAGCACAGCATCGAACCACTGGAGAGATATTACTGTGTATTATAGATATTACTGTGTATTATAGATATTACTGTGTATTATCGAAATTACTGTGTATTATAGGTATTACTGTGTATTATGTGTATTATAGATATTACTGTGTATTATAGATATTACTGTGTATTATAGTACAGTGGGAAACGGCAGATATCAGCAGAGGTTTATGTCGTCTCTGGACCCAGTGAAACGTTACAATCTGAAACGTTACGTCTCTGTCATCTGGTTTTGAAGGTCTTAACCTCGTCACCACAACCTGTCTCTCTGTTACACTGGGAGGAGGAATGACACTCGTTTCTCTTGTATGTGTCATTTCTCCTCCTCCATCTTTTTTTATCTGTGTGGCAGAACAGATGACCCTCCTCCACTCCGGTTCAGTGTGGTTCTGCGTCCGTCTGTACGCTTCCTGTCAGCATACGGTCGCCCCCCCCAGGGACCTGGCGTCTCACCACCACCATATGGCACGGCCGACTCCCATCCTCCACAGGGCCGACTCCCATCCTCCATAAGGCCGACTCCCATCCTCCACAGGGCCGACTCCCATCCTCCATAAGGCCGACTCCCATCCTCCATAAGGCCGACTCCCATCCTCCATAAGGCCGACTCCCATCCTCCACAGGGCCAACTCCCATCCTCCATAAGGCCGACTCCCATCCTCCATAAGGTCGACTCCCATCCTCCACAGGGCCGACTCCCATCCTCCATAAGGCCGACTCCCATCCTCCATAAGGCCGACTCCCATCCTCCATAAGGCCGACTCCCATCCTCCATAAGGCCGACTCCCATCCTCCACAGGGCCGACTCCCATCCTCCATAAGGCCGACTCCCATCCTCCACAGGGCCGACTCCCATCCTCCATAAGGCCGACTCCCATCCTCCATAAGGCCGACTCCCATCCTCCACAGGGCCAACTCCCATCCTCCACAGGGCCGACTCCCATCCTCCATAAGGCCGACTCCCATCCTCCACAGGGCCGACTCCCATCCTCCATAAGGCCGACTCCCATCCTCCATAAGGCCGACTCCCATCCTCCACAGGGCCAACTCCCATCCGCCACAGGGCCGACTCCCATCCTCCATAAGGCCGACTCCCATCCTCCACAGGGCCGACTCCCATCCTCCATAAGGCCGACTCCCATCCTCCACAGGGCCGACTCCCATCCTCCATAAGGCCGACTCCCATCCTCCATAAGGCCGACTCCCATCCTCCACAGGGCCAACTCCCATCCTCCACAGGGCCGACTCCCATCCTCCATAAGGCCGACTCCCATCCTCCACAGGGCCGACTCCCATCCTCCATAAGGCCGACTCCCATCCTCCATAAGGCCGACTCCCATCCTCCACAGGGCCAACTCCCATCCGCCACAGGGCCGACTCCCATCCTCCATAAGGCCGACTCCCATCCTCCATAAGGCCGACTCCCACCTCCATAAGGCCGACTCCCATCCTCCACAGGGCCGACTCCCACCTCCATAAGGTCGACTCCCATCCTCCATAAGGTCGACTCCCATCCTCCATAAGGCCGACTCCCATCCTCCATAAGGTCGACTCCCATCCTCCATAAGGCCGACTCCCATCCTCCATAAGGCCGACTCCCACCTCCATAAGGTCGACTCCCATCCTCCATAAGGCCGACTCCCATCCTCCATAAGGCCGACTCCCACCTCCATAAGGCCGACTCCCATCCTCCACAGGGCCGACTCCCACCTCCATAAGGTCGACTCCCATCCTCCATAAGGCCGACTCCCACCTCCATAAGGTCGACTCCCATCCTCCATAAGGCCGACTCCCACCTCCATAAGGTCGACTCCCATCCTCCATAAGGCCGACTCCCATCCTCCATAAGGCCGACTCCCATCCTCCATAAGGTCGACTCCCATCCTCAATAAGGCCGACTCCCATCCTCCATAAGGCCGACTCCCATCCTCCATAAGGTCGACTCCCATCCTCCACAGGGCCGACTCCCATCCTCCATAAGGCCGACTCCCATCCTCCATAAGGCCGACTCCCATCCTCCATAAGGCCGACTCCCATCCTCCATAAGGCCGACTCCCATCCTCCACAGGGCCGACTCCCATCCTCCATAAGGCCGACTCCCATCCTCCACAGGGCCGACTCCCATCCTCCATAAGGCCGACTCCCATCCTCCATAAGGCCGACTCCCATCCTCCACAGGGCCAACTCCCATCCTCCACAGGGCCGACTCCCATCCTCCATAAGGCCGACTCCCATCCTCCACAGGGCCGACTCCCATCCTCCATAAGGCCGACTCCCATCCTCCATAAGGCCGACTCCCATCCTCCACAGGGCCAACTCCCATCCGCCACAGGGCCGACTCCCATCCTCCATAAGGCCGACTCCCATCCTCCACAGGGCCGACTCCCATCCTCCATAAGGCCGACTCCCATCCTCCACAGGGCCGACTCCCATCCTCCATAAGGCCGACTCCCATCCTCCATAAGGCCGACTCCCATCCTCCACAGGGCCAACTCCCATCCTCCACAGGGCCGACTCCCATCCTCCATAAGGCCGACTCCCATCCTCCACAGGGCCGACTCCCATCCTCCATAAGGCCGACTCCCATCCTCCATAAGGCCGACTCCCATCCTCCACAGGGCCAACTCCCATCCGCCACAGGGCCGACTCCCATCCTCCATAAGGCCGACTCCCATCCTCCATAAGGCCGACTCCCACCTCCATAAGGCCGACTCCCATCCTCCACAGGGCCGACTCCCACCTCCATAAGGTCGACTCCCATCCTCCATAAGGTCGACTCCCATCCTCCATAAGGCCGACTCCCATCCTCCATAAGGTCGACTCCCATCCTCCATAAGGCCGACTCCCATCCTCCATAAGGCCGACTCCCACCTCCATAAGGTCGACTCCCATCCTCCATAAGGCCGACTCCCATCCTCCATAAGGCCGACTCCCACCTCCATAAGGCCGACTCCCATCCTCCACAGGGCCGACTCCCACCTCCATAAGGTCGACTCCCATCCTCCATAAGGCCGACTCCCACCTCCATAAGGTCGACTCCCATCCTCCATAAGGCCGACTCCCACCTCCATAAGGTCGACTCCCATCCTCCATAAGGCCGACTCCCATCCTCCATAAGGCCGACTCCCATCCTCCATAAGGTCGACTCCCATCCTCAATAAGGCCGACTCCCATCCTCCATAAGGTCGACTCCCATCCTCCATAAGGCCGACTCCCATCCTCCATCCATAAGGCCGACTCCCATCCACCCCCAGCCCACCAGCCCCCAGCCCCCCAGCCCACCTCCCTCCATCACTCAGGGTCTAATTACAGGACTGTCAGGGATAAAACAGCCAGAGATTCAGCTAGGTAAAAATAACTGTTGTTTCACAATAACAAATGCTTACCATGTGTTACCACATAGCAATGAATATACACAGGATGTGTTACCACATAGCAGCATGGAAGCATGAAAGCATGGCAGCATGGAAGCATAGAAGCATGGAGGCATGGACGCATGGACGCATGGACGCATGGACGCATGGAAGCATGGAAGCAGGGAAGCATGGAAGCAGGGAAGCATGGAAGCATGGCAGCATGGAAGCATGGAAGCATGTTTTTTTTGTCTGGATTGTTTGAGTTAATACCAAAGTCTGGTGCAAATTTCACTTGAATAGGCTCACTGAAAACACATTTACTGGACAACATGTTGATGTGTTCAATACGTATTTCCCCCAGACTGGATAAGGAGGAACTCCTCCTGCAGTTATGAATCAGCCCACAGCAGCCGTTCTCTTTCTGCAGAGGAAACCCACAGCTTTTGTGTGAAGGGAAGTGGACCACACCCGAGTGCTCCCCCCGCCCTCTCTCTCCCCCCGCCCCTCTCCCTCTCTCTCCCCCCCTCTCCCCCTCTCCCCCTGCCCTCTCTCTCCCCCCGCCCTTTCTCTCCCCCTAACATAGACACGGCTGTTCTAGTGTTAAACTCTTATAGTAGGTAACATAGACACGGCTGTTCTAGTGTTAAACTCTTATAGTAGGTAACATAGACACGGCTGTTCTAGTGTTAAACTCTTATAGTAGGTAACATAGACACGGCTGTTCTAGTGTTAAACACTTATAGTAGGTAACATAGACACGGCTGTTCTAGTGTTAAACTCTTATAGTAGGTAACATAGACACGTCTGTTCTAGTGTTAAACTCTTATAGTAGGTAACATAGACACGGCTGTTCTAGTGTTAAACTCTGATAGTAGGTAACATAGCAGTGGTGTGCCGTCAGGGCCAGCAAGGCCTTCTCTGCTGGCCTAAACATCATCAGAATATACATTTTATTTTAATATATTTTTTCCACAAATATGTATTAATGATTCCCCATAGTCTATTCTCTTCATTTCATAGATTTCCTCTTGGTTGCGCTGCTTCCAGTCTCCGATTGAGATTTGGAGGGCTGGCCTTTATGTTAGAGCTTTTATCCAATCAAAATGTGTTGCTAGGGGGCTCCCAAATCTGCCCGCCTGCACAACAAACGGTGCCGCGAATACGACCTGTAACTTAACGTTGGACGAGAACACCTGTGGCGTACCTAATGGAAACCTACGTAGATTTAGAGTAGGCGAGCAAAATCAACAACGGCGCCTGCTGTAAGGCTCAATCTGATGTCAGCACCCAGCACGTCTTTTGATTGGATACGCACTATTGAGATGCGTAGCAAGGTAATTTGCGTATCTTTATACCGTCTACAAGCAGCTACAATGGCTGAAGGGGGAGAAGAGGCAGATTTGGTGGCAGATCTTAAAACAACGCCATTTTCTAGAAGAACTTTCCAGGAAAAGATAGACATTATCAGAGAACGGCCAACCCCGACGCTAGCGAGCCTATCTCAGCGGGGAAAGGGTTTGTCCGGCACTTTCAGATCGCTAACTACGAGCGGTACCCCTGGCTCACAGGCTCCGAAAGGCACTGCAAATTGTACTGCTGGCAATGCCTGCTATTTGCAACAGATCGATCGGGTGTTTGGAGCCACACTGGTTTTGCAAACTTGAGTTGTCTATCCAAGGGAGCAACGAGACACCAAAGCACGGCTGGGCACTTACAAGCAACGGTGCTTTTGAACACCTTTGGGGACACTCGAGTGGATTTACAGCTCAACGAGCAAGTGCGCAGGGAAACGGAGCTCCACAACGAAAGGGTGACCAAAAATAGGGACATACTGAAAAGACTGATCGATTGTGTCCTGTTTTTGGGTAAACAAGAACTTTCATTTAGGGGACATGATGAAACCGCCGAGTCCACAAACAGAGGAAACTACGTTGAGCTTCTTTCTTTTCTGGCTGAAAACAACCCAGATTTACATTACCACCTGTCCACAAACAAAGTGTTTACTGGGACGTCAGGCAAAATACAAAACAACCTGATTTTTGCTATTGCTGAAGTGATGGGAGAAGAGATCAAAATGGAGATTAAAAGGGCACCCTTTGTCGCTATTATGGTGGACGAGACGACAGACGTGGGTAATGTAGCACAGCTGGCACTTGTCCTGCGTTATGTGACGGACACAGGTGTCAAGGAGCGGTTTGTCAGATTTGAAGACGTTACAAGCGGCAAGCGAGCTGATGACATTGCCGCTCTTATTTTACGTTTCTTGGAGGAATATGAATGTAGCCTGGATAAAGTTGTGGCACAGTGTTTTGATGGTGCAGCGGTCATGGCATCTGGACTAAATGGGGTGCAGGCTAAAGTTAAGGAGAGGGCACCTATGGCCTTATTCATTCACTGCTATGCACATCGACTCAATTTAGTACTGACTCAAGGGGCCTCAAAGCTTAAAGAATGCAAGGTCTTTTTTGCCAGCCTCAATGGCCTTGCAGCATTTTTCTCCAGATCCCCTAAGCGCACCCAACTGCTGGATGACATTTGCAAGCGTCGTCTTCCTAAGGTTGCACCAACGCGGTGGCAATATACCTCGAGATTGGTCAATGCAGTCTTTGAGAAGAGAGTTGCCCTCAAGGAGCTGTTTGACCACATACCAGAACATCATGATGAGTATGATGGGGATACTGTGCTTAGCGCTCAAGGATTTCATGCACGTCTGGATGATTTTGAGTTTTGTTTTTTGCTTGAAACATTCAATGATATTTTTAAGCATTCAGATGTGCTCTTTGCCATACTCCAGAAGCAAACATTGGATGTGCAATTCTGTCTGACCAGGGTGAACGAGTTCTGTGACACAATTGAGCGAGAGAGGTGCCGGTTCAGTCAAATCTACGAGGACACAGCGCGCATCTCAAGTGGTCCGAGCGCACGCAGAGGCCCACGTACAGCACAAGGAGATCGCGCACACTACCAACAGCTCCACAGCAATATTCTGGACAACATTCTTTGTCAGATACGGAACAGGTTCCAAGACCACGAGAAGTTAATGTTTCTCTCCCTCCTCGACCCCCAGCACTTTCAGACCTACCGGATGAAATTCCCGCAAACAGCCTTCTCCAGCCTAACACAGAGTCACGGAACACTGTTCGATCTGTCCCGGCTAAAAACAGAACTGACTGTAATGTATGCCATGACCGATTTTGAAGGGAAAAGTCCGACTGATCTCCTTCATTTCCTTAAGCAGAAAAATCTGAGTGAGACCATGGGGCAGCTTTACAGTTTGGCATGTGTGGCAGTGACCATCCCTGTGTCCACAGCTTCGGTCGAGCGGTCATTCTCGGCCTTAAAGCGAATTAAAACGTATGCCAGAAATGCTACTGGACAGACTCGGCTTTCAGCATTAGCTTCCATGTCAATTGAAAAGCACTTATTGATGGAGCTGAAGCGTACAGATAAACTCTACAACAGAGTAATTGAAGTATTCCTGAGGAAAGAAAGGAGGATGGATTTTGTTTTCAAATGAAGTTGTTTTGGTGAGTACAAAGCATTTTATTTTTTATTTTATTTGTATATATTTTTGTCATTTTATTTCGTTATTTCATTTTATTTTCGTTTCAATATTAACGAATTAATATATAGGTAATTAAAATGACAAATATAGGCTTATAAAATAAATGTTTGATGCGTCTGTTGCAGGTTGCAAGAGATGTGGAGATTACGTGGGTGGCGCACGTGAATCAGCTGTGCAGTAAAAGTACTCAAGGAGACTTGTTGAATTGTTTTGTCACGTTTCTTGACGATAAAAGTGCCTTTTATTTAAAAGTTTTGACAGTATCCAAGCGAAGCGATCTTAAAGATGTTAGTTTAACACTCTTCATTGTAAATGCGGATTTATTGATTAAAAATGCTTCGGAAATATTAATATAACTCTGTTGTACTTGTCTGATTATGTTAAGGTGATGCAACGCCCGGTTATACTGTGTTTCTGTCTAGTTTCTAGAGCCATGGCGTCATAATGATGGTATTAAGAGGTAGAATAATTCAGGTAGGACTGTGTCGGACATCACTGAAGGCCTAGGTGTGAAATGCACCGCCCGCCACTGTAACATAGACACGGCTGTTCTAGTGTTAAACTCTTATAGTAGGTAACATAGACACGGCTGTTCTAGTGTTAAACTCTTATAGTAGGTAACATAGACACGGCTGTTCTAGTGTTAAACTCTTATAGTAGGTAACATAGACACGGCTGTTCTAGTGTTAGGCTCTTATAGTAGGTAAAACAGACACGGCTGTTCTAGTGTTAAACTCTTATAGTAGGTAACATAGACATGGCTGTTCTAGTGTTAAACTCTTATAGTAGGTAACACACACACGGCTGTTCTAGTGTTAAACTCTTATAGTAGGTAACATAGACATGGCTGTTCTAGTGTTAAACTCTTATAGTAGGTAACACACACACGGCTGTTCTAGTGTTAAACTCTTATAGTAGGTAACATAGACACGGCTGTTCTAGTGTTAAACTCTTATAGTAGGTAACATAGACACGGCTGTTCTAGTGTTAAACTCTTATAGTAGGTAACATAGACACGGCTGTTCTAGTGTTAAACACTTATAGTAGGTAACATAGACACGGCTGTTCTAGTGTTAAACTCTTATAGTAGGTAACATAGACACAGCTGTTCTAGTGTTAAACTCTTATAGTAGGTAACATAGACACGGCTGTTCTAGTGTTAAACTCTTATAGTAGGTAACATAGACACGGCTGTTCTAGTGTTAGGCTCTTATAGTAGGTAAAACAGACACGGCTGTTCTAGTGTTAAACTCTTATAGTAGGTAACATAGACATGGCTGTTCTAGTGTTAAACTCTTATAGTAGATAACACACACACGGCTGTTCTAGTGTTAAGGCTGTTCTAGTGTTAAGGCTGTTCTAGTGTTAAGGCTGTTCTAGTGTTAAGGCTGTTCTAGTGTTAAGGCTGTTCTCGTGTTAAGGCTGTTCTAGTGTTAGAGAGACAGACAGAGAGGATCTGAGTCAGAGGGGGGTTCAGCCTTCAGATGTTCTGCGGCTCTTTGACAGCCTAAATAATGGAGAACTCATCTAAACTACGAGGAGCTCCGACCTGAGGAGCTGAGAGCTGCTGAGATCCTGGGGGAGGGGGGGGAGAGGCAGTAATGGGGGAGGAGGGGGGAGAGGCAGTAATGGACATGTTCTGCCCCAGGAGGATAATATGAATGTATTTTAAGACTCTGGGTCAAGGCAGACATGTTACAATAGTCAACACAATCTATTTAATTTAATTCCACACACACAGAACACCACATCAAGACAAACTGATGTTTGGAGCACACTGTGAGACCATCTTATCACCATCTCCAGTACCTGGGTGTCCTCTTCCTCCTCTTCCTCCACTGCCTCCCTCAGCTGCACCACAGCCCATTACCATCTAACACTACTCCAGCTATCACCAGTGTGACTGAGTCTCCATATGAATACTCAGACAAGAGCATTATTAAAGCACATACAGCCTGTGGTTATCTCTGCATGTCAGGCAGGGAGACACATTATCATCAGGCAAGGAAACGTAGACAATAAACAGCCTGAATGGGAATTACCTCCCTGGAAGAGCGTCTGAGAGGCTGAGAGACTGAGAGAGGTTGAGAGAGGCTGAGAGAGGCTGAGAGAGGCTGAGAGAGACTGAGAGAGACTGAGAGGCTGAGAGGCTGTATCTGTGTCAGGGGTTTAACACCAACCACTGAGCTTCATATCCCCTACACAGCCAGGTTACCAAAGCCATGTCTGTGTAACAAACAAATAATTGAGGCAATTTTGTGTCTTAGTTATTTTATTAATCTGCATAAATCATCCCTCTCATCAAAATGTACAAATGAACTAAATGGTAAATGGACTGCACTTATATAGCGCCTTTATCCAAAGCGCTTTACAACGGCCTCTCATTCACCCATTCACACACCAATGGCGGCAAGCTGCCATGCAAGACGCCGGCCCGCTCACTGGGAGCAATTTGGGGTTCAGTGTCTTGCCCAAGGACACTTCGACATTTGGCCAGCCGGGGCTCGAACCGCCGATCTGCCAACCTTGCGATCATTAGACGGCGGATCTACCTCCTGAGCCACAGCCGCCCCATAGCAGCTAGCGGTTCAGTCTGGAGATTAAGTCCTCAGTGAGAGTTAGGGTTAGGGTTAGATCATTGATGCAACTAAACATCCTAGTTTGTTGTGTTGGGTGAGACGCCACAGCTGTGGGTTGTTGTAGACAAACGGTGTCAGTCAGAGAGTTTCTTTATCTTGGAACGGCTCGTCTAGGATCGCTGCTTTCATTACGTTAGGGGGCCATAAATCCAGGAACAACTCATTCTTAATTCCCCCAATTCATCCAAACTGTCACCCAAACAGACATCAACCTGTCACGCAGACAGAAATCAACCTGTGTGCGAGCGCATACAGTAGCATTCATTCACCGCCAGAAGTTCCTTATTAAAAAGCCCTGGGATCAATCACACATGGACTCTGACTCACATCCAGGAGACGTCCTCTAATGCTCCTGTGTAACCGGAGCCAGGCCCTTGTTGCCATAGGTTACTCTGGCGAGCGTAGAGGCTTGTCTGGTAGAGACTGGTACCTTACTGTAGCTGGCCTGTAGTCCAGGCAGAGGCTAGACTGGTACCTTACTGTAGCTGGCCTGTAGTCCAGGCAGAGGCTAGTCTGGTACCTTACTGTAGCTGGACTGTAGTCCAGGCAGAGGCTAGACTGGTAACTTACTGTAGCTGGCCTGTAGTCCAGGCAGAGGCTAGTCTGGTACCTTACTGTTGCTGGACTGTAGTCCAGGCAGAGGCTAGACTGGTAACTTACTGTAGCTGGACTGTAGTCCAGGCAGAGGCTAGACTGGTAGTCTGGTACCTTACTGTAGCTGGCCTGTAGTCCAGGCAGAGACTAGACTGGTACCTTACTGTAGCTGGACTGTAGTCCAGGCAGAGGCTAGACTGGTAACTTACTGTAAGCATGTTTAAAAATACAGAGAAATATACTCACTTTTACACATTGCAGATGCTTATACCGAGCTCAGGATATGTTGTCTATATTAACTATATATGGACATCCACACTGTGCAGACTGCATAGATACAGCTGCTATATAAACACACACAGTCCTGGTCCATGTGTTTACTGTGTACTGCTGTTACATACCACAGGCCTTACGTTAGACTGATAGGCCTGCCTCAGTACAGTGCACACTCAAACACTGTGCACAAAAACTTTATTGCGAGCTTTCAGTCACAGACCTTCTTCAGGCATTAACTTCAGGCATTAACTTACAGCTCTGTACACAGCCTGGCCCCCCAGCCAGACCCCCACAGCCCTGTACCAGCCAGACCCCCACAGCCCTGTACCAGACCCTCACAGCCCTGTACCAGCCAGACCCCCACAGCCCTGTAACAGCCAGACCCCCATAGCCCTGTAACAGCCAGACCCCCACAGCCCTGTAACAGCCAGACCCCCACAGCCCTGTACCAGCCAGACCCCCACAGCCCTGTAACAGCCAGACCCCCACAGCCCTGTACCAGCCAGACCTTCACAGCCCTGTACCAGACCCTCACAGCCCTGTACCAGCCAGACCCTCACAGCCCTGTACCAGACCCTCACAGCCCTGTACCAGCCTGGGTTGGGGTTGGGGTTAGGGTTAGGGTTAGGGTTGGGGTTAGGGTTAGGGTTAGGGTTGGGGTTGGGTCAGGGTCAGACCCTCTACATGCTGTTCTCCCCCTGAGGTCCCTCAGCCTCCCGCTGAGGGGAAACTGGATCCTATAATAGTGAGAGCCAAGCCCAACACACACACACACACACACACACACACACACACACACACACACAGGCACACACTGAGCCAAGCTGCTCACCAGCTGTGCTAAGAGGCTGGGAATCCATTGGAACAACACTGCGCCCCCCCCCCCCCCCCCCTCCCCCAGCCTGCCTTTCCACAGCTCTAACCCCCCCCCCCTCCACAGCCCAGCAGGATTCTCGTTCCCAGACACTTCCGCCCAAAGGAACAAACGCTCTGGTGGACCTACGTGTCAAACTTTAACTTTTCCCCAACAGGACCCCCACCCCCCCCTCCGTGCTGCCCTCCCCCGCATCAATCACCCAAGAGGACCCCCCCCCCCTCCGTGCTGCCCTCCCCCGCATCAATCACCCAACAGGCCCCCCCCCCAGGGTTTAAATGCCCGCCACCCCCCCCCCCCCAGGGTTTGAACACCACACGTTTCTGATTCTGAGCTGAGCTGAAGTAATTTTGCTGAAGTCAAACAATAACAAACCCTCCTCATCCCTCCTCTCCCCTCCTCTCCCCTCCTCTTCCCTCCTCTCCTCTCCTCTCCCCTCCTCTTCCCTCCTCTCCCCTCCTCTCCCCTCCTCTCCTCTCCTCTCCCCTCCTCTCCCCTCCTCTTCCCTCCTCTTCCCTCCTCTCCGCTCCTCTCCCCTCCTCTCCCCTCCTCTTCCCTCCTCTTCCCTCCTCTCCCCTCCTCTCCCCTCCTCTCCGCTCCTCTTCCCTCCTCTTCCCTCCTATCCCCTCCTATCCCCTCCTCTCCCCTCCTCTTCCCTCCTCTCCCCTCCTCTCCCCTCCTCTTCCCTCCGCGGAGGCCGGGTGAGTCGTTGTTGTTTCAGGCTCGTGTGACGAAACCCTGAGATACCCTGAGATACCCTGAGATACCCTGACCCTCTCAGCCTGGGATGGTGATACCCTGACCCTCTCAGCCTGGGATGGTGATACCCTGACCCTCTCAGCCTGGGATGGTGATACCCTAACCCTCTCAGCCTGGGATGATGATACCCTGACCCTCTCATCCCTGGGATGGTGATACCCTGACCCTCTCAGCCTGGGATGATGATACCCTGACCCTCTCAGCCTGGGATGATGATACCCTGACCCTCTCAGCCTGGGATGGTGATACCCTGACCCTCTCAGCCTGGGATGGTGATACCCTAACCCTCTCAGCCTGGGATGATGATACCCTGACCCTCTCAGCCTGGGATGATGATACCCTGACCCTCTCAGCCTGGGATGGTGATACCCTAACCCTCTCAGCCTGGGATGATGATACCCTGACCCTCTCATCCCTGGGATGGTGATACCCTGACCCTCTCAGCCTGGGATGATGATACCCTGACCCTCTCAGCCTGGGATGGTGATACCCTGACCCTCTCAGCCTGGGATGGTGATACCCTGACCCTCTCAGCCTGGGATGGTGATACCCTGACCCTCTCAGCCTGGGATGGTGATACCCTGACCCTCTCAGCCCTGGGATGGTGATACCCTAACCCTCTCATCCCTGGGATGGTGATACCCTGACCCTCTCATCCCTGGGATGGTGATACCCTAACCCTCTCATCCCTGGGATGGTGATACCCTGACCCTCTCATCCCTGGGATGGTGATACCCTAACCCTCTCATCCCTGGGATGGTGATACCCTAACCCTCTCATCCCTGGGATGGTGATACCCTGACCCTCTCAGCCCTGGGATGGTGATACCCTGACCCTCTCAGCCTGGGATGGTGATACCCTAACCCTCTCAGCCTGGGATGGTGATACCCTGACCCTCTCAGCCTGGGATGGTGATACCCTGACCCTCTCAGCCTGGGATGGTGATACCCTGACCCTCTCAGCCCTGGGATGGTGATACCCTGACCCTCTCAGCCTGGGATGGTGATACCCTGACCCTCTCAGCCTGGGATGGTGATACCCTGACCCTCTCAGCCCTGGGATGGTGATAACTGCTCAGCTTGTGTCAGTCAAACAAAACAAAAACAGTCCAAAGCATTTCTGGCATTAACAAATCGTAACGTAGCGTACAGTAACTATGGGGACTGTGCTATGAGAGAGATGCTGTTCTGCTTTCAGCCACTTTTGTTTTTGCCAAGCACACGTCCATCTATGATGATTCATAGGCTGAAACAGCCTTTCAACATGAGACACACAGGTGTGTAACAGCCGTTCAACACGAGACACACAGGTGTGTAACAGCCTTTCAACATGACACACAGGTGTGTAACAGCCGTTCAACATGAGACACACAGGTGTGTAACAGCCGTTCAACATGAGACACACAGGTGTGTAACAGCCGTTCAACATGAGACACACAGGTGTGTAACAACCTTTCAACATGAGACACACAGGTGTGTAACAGCCTTTCAACACGAGACACACAGGTGTGTAACAGCCTTTCAACATGAGACACACAGGTGTGTAACAGCCTTTCAACATGACACACCGGTGTGTAACAGCCTTTCAACATGACACACAGGTGTGTAACAGCCTTTCAACATGAGACACACAGGTGTGTAACAGCCTTTCAACATGAGACACACGGGTGTGTAACAGCCTTTCAACATGAGACACACAGGTGTGTAACAGCCATTCAACATGAGACACACAGGTGTGTAACAGCCTTTCAACATGAGACACACGGGTGTGTAACAGCCTTTCAACATGAGACACACAGGTGTGTAACAGCCTTTCAACATGAGGTGTGTACGAGTCTTATTCCTAATCAATTATTAATCTCCTGTCGTGAATTCAACCTCCTGTTTCTCATCCCTGACATGCAGGAGACCTCAGAGGTACCCAGACTCCCCAGACCTCAACAACGTGGAAATGTATTCACATCTTTCGAAAGAAAAGTCTGATCATTACATCAGATCAGACATGAGGACCAAAGCATTAGAACCTGCGACAATTGGTTGCAAAGAAACAGATGAGACTCTCCCTCCCATCCCCTCCTCTCCCCCCCCCCTCCCTCGCTCCCCTCCTCCCCCCCCCCCTCCCCCCCTCCCCCCTCCTGTAATCTCCCAGATGTAGGGGGATGCCCTTTCCTTTGTTCTGTACTAACAGATTTATGAGGAACCTCTTGCTGCTTCATGGTTCATCATTCATGCTGTTCTGCTGGTCGCAGGAAGCGGCAGGAAGCGGCTGAGGTGTTCAGGTGTTGAAAAGACCAAACCTGCCTCAAATTTACAGAGGAGCTTTTCTCTCTCCAGAAACCAATCAGCTGCTCTCCTACGCTGCTGGAGTCACTATGCATCTCTCATCGCTCCTACAAGCAGCAGCCGACTCACAACAGTGCAGAGAGGCAGGGGGGGGGGGCATGTTTTAGTGGGGGGGGACATGTTTTAGTGGGGGGACGGACATGTTTTAGTGGGGGGATGACGACATGTTTTAGTGGGGGGGGGACATGTTTTAGTGGAGGGGGGGGACATGGGGACATGTTTTGGTGGGGGGGGGCATGTTTTAGTGGAGGGGGGGACATGTTTTAGTGGGGGGATGACGACATGTTTTAGTGGGGGGACGACATGTTTTAGTGGGGGGGGGACATGTTTTAGTGGAGGGGGGGGACATGGGGACATGTTTTGGTGGGGGGGGACATGTTTTAGTGGAGGGGGGGGACATGGGGACATGTTTTAGTTGGGGGGGTGGGGACATGTTTTAGTGGGGGGGGACGGACATGTTTTAGTGGGGGGGGCATGTTTTAGTGGGTGGATGACGACATGTTTTAGTGGGGGGGGGCATGGGGACATGTTTTAGTGGAGGGGTGGGCCATGTTTTAGTGGGGGGGGGACATGTTTTAGTGGGGGGGTCGACATGTTTTAGTGGGGGGACGACGACATGTTTTAGTGGAGGGGTGGGACATGTTTTAGTGGGGGGGGGGACATGTTTTAGTGGGGGGGGGGACATGTTTTAGTGGGGGGGGGGACATGTTTTAGTGGTAGTTTGACTTGATGAATAAGGGCGGGTCAGCCTTAGAGGACGAAGGTAGGAATGTTTACGTGAGCCAGGAGTAAGGTCTCAGTAGGATAGAGACGGGATATAAAAGTATATATACCTGTATATACTAAGCCTATATAGATATATAGATATAAAAGGGATATTAAGCCTATAGGATGTGAGGAGACTAACAGATCGCTGAGGCAGCAAAACTCTCCACACTTTCCTGTCTTAATCAAACTTAATCAAAGTTGAAGACTCATGTTGAAGAGGTGTTGGGGCCGTGGGAGCAGATCTGCCCTCAGGCAGACAGCCCAGAGTCCTGACCTCCACACACACACACACACACATACACACACACACACAGCAACACACACACACAGCAACACACACACACACACACACAGCAACACAAGTCTGTCACGTAGAGTTATGCTGATGTACTTCAGTGATGTCATGTTACTAAGCTGTGTGGGACAACCTGCATGGCACACGCTGTGCATGTTACCAGACACACACACACACACACACACACACACACACACACACACACATAGAGACACACACACACGCACACACAGAGACACACACACATGTACACACAGAGACACACACACGCACACACAGAGACACACACACGCACACACAGAGACACACAAACGCACACACACACAGAGACACACACACGCACACACAGAGACACACACACACACACACACACAGAGACACACACACACACACACACACACACAGAGACACACACACACACGCACACACAGAGACACACACACATGCACACACAGAGACACACACACACACACACAGAGACACACACACGCACACACAGAGACCACGCCCAGCTCTGCTCTCTGCTGCAGCTGTCTCCCTCACCTACACCTGACCTCTGACCCTGTCCCCCACACCCACACGCCCGGGGTCACCTGGGGTCATCGCAGGTCAGCTAAGCTCAGCTGCAGGTCACAGGTCAAAGGTCAGTGGCTCCCCTGAGCCTCCCAGAGCTCTGACACTGACCAGACTCTTTTTATTAAGTTATTTGTTCTTGGTGGGGCAGTCCCACTCATATTTTTCTTTTTTATTGGACAGACACAGTGAAGACAGACAGGAAAGTAAGGAGAAGGGAGAGCAGTGCATGGGCCCGGATTCTAACCCATGCCGACATGAGCATATGTGTGCACTGTAGACCGCGGTGCTAGACCACTGGACCACCCCAGGCCATGGTGCTAGACCACTGGACCACCCCAGGCCACTGGACCACCCCAGGCCACTGGACCACCCCAGACCACTGGACCACCCCAGGCCATGGTGCTAGACCACTGGACCACCCCAGGCCATGGTGCTAGACCACTGGACCACCCCAGGCCACTGGACCACCCCAGGCCATGGTGCTAGACCACTGGACCACCCCAGGCCATGGTGCTAGACCACTGGACCACCCCAGGCCATGGTGCTAGACCACTGGACCACCCCAGGCCACTGGACCACCCCAGACCATGGTGCTAGACCACTGGACCACCCCAGACCATGGTGCTAGACCACTGGACCACCCCAGGCCATGGTGCTACACCACTGGACAACCCCAGGCCACTGGACCACCCCAGACCATGGTGCTAGACCACTGGACCACCCCAGGCCATGGTGCTAGACCACTGGACCACCCCAGGCCACTGGACCACCCCAGACCATGGTGCTAGACCACTGGACCACCCCAGACCATGGTGCTAGACCACTGGACCACCCCAGGCCATGGTGCTAGACCACTGGACCACCCCAGGCCATGGTGCTAGACCACTGGACCACCCCAGGCCATGGTACCAGGCCACTGGACCACCCCAGGCCATGGTGCTAGACCACTGGACCACCCCAGACCACTGGACCACCCCAGACCACTGGACCACCCCAGGCCATGGTGCTAGACCACTGGACCACCCCAGACCACTGGACCACCCCAGGCCATGGTACTTACCAGATTCAAGCAGAGACACAACCTCTTCTTCTGCCATCATCCTCGTCTCTACATCTAGGAGTCTAATTACATTTCTAATTAAATGTCATGGCTGTTTTCTCAACAGTAAGCCCTCCTAACCCTAACCCTGCATAGAGGATATGCTTTCCATTCGCGGGAAATATAATTAGTTAATAGTAATGAAGATATATGACCAGTTCACTACGGACAGTACGATCTTATTATTATTATTATTATTATTATTATTATTATTATTAATGTTCTTCATCCTGGAGTGACTGTTGACACGGTTCACCTCGGGGATGAGGTCAGCATTCTGGTGAGCAGTTGAAGACTTCAAAATATCTCTAACGGCCCCGCGGTGGTGTAGCGGTCTAAGCACTGGCCACTAGTGCAAGCTGCCCACCGGGGACTGGGATCGTATCCCAGCTCGCCAGATCCGGATATGGCTGGGGCACACACGGGGAGCGGCATATTGGGCGGCCGCTCCCGAGGGCGGTATAGGAGTATTTCCGGACAAGGATCCGTCGCGCAACAGCGCCCCCGGGGTGCCGGAATAACAGGTGCTGGGCTCGAGGAGCCAGTCAGCTAGTCTGCCTGGCGGCCTCTTCTGGGACTGCCGGCCACGGGGTCCTTGCGGCGGATCCTTCGCAATAGACAGGGGATAATTGGATGCTAGGTTGGGTTCAATTGGCTACCAAATTGGGTGAAAAAGGGATAAAATCTGAAAAACTAATTTAAAAAAAATATATATATCTCTAACGGAGGAACTCAACCCCGCCTGTGACTCCAGATGCTTTTAGTGCTTAAAATAGCCTCCCCCCCCAGTCACCCCCCCCCCAGTAACCCCCCAGTAACCCTACACCGCCATTTTATTTGGAGATCTACTCTCCATACATCAACATCATTTTTACATCATTCTATTTCCAGTCCCAGGGAACAGTCCCGTTGACCTAGGAGACACCAGCAGGAAAGGGCCATTGACCCAATACTCCCTCTCTCCCTAGAGAGAACCTATACTCCCTCTCTCCTTCTCTTCCTAGAGAGAACCTATACTCCATCTATTCCTCTCTCCCTCTCTCCCTAGAGAGAACCTATACTCCATCTATCCCTCTCTCCCTAGAGAGAACCTATACTCTGTCTATCCCTCTCTCCCTCTCTCCCTAGAGAGAACCTATACTCCATATATCCCTCTCTCCCTCTCTCCCTAGAGAGAACCTATACTCCATCTATCACTCTCTCCCTAGAGAGAACCTATACTCCATCTATCCCTCTCTCCCTCTCTCCCTAGAGAGAACCTATACTCCATCTATCCCTCTCTCCCTAGAGAGCACAATGTATAACTAACTGCAGCATTAACAGGATTCTTCCACAAGGCAATAGATCCACATGACACATGACCCAGGCTACAGCTGACACTGTTCACATGAGTCTGTGACATCATCAACCTGGTCAGAACCAAGTCAGCAGTGAGATGGGGATGTGGGGATGCGGTCCCTTCAGCATAAGTGTCTAGTCATCCCGTTCACCCTCACACACCCTCACACACTCTCACACACCCTCACACACCCTCACACACCCTCACACACTAATGTGTTTTTTTATAATGAAATGATTTATAATTAAATGATGATTATATAATGATTGGAGCACTTTGAGCTGCAACGTTGGCAGGAAAAGCGCTATACAAATAAAGGTTATTATTATTATTATTATTATTATTATTATTATTCACCAGAGTTCTCTCAGCTCCTTCTGGACCTGTCTTATCCAACCTGAAGAGAAAAACTAACAAAATTTTGAACCTGGTTAAATGCCCCCCCCCCCTAGCTAGCAGGGTGAGAGCCCTATGCCCAGCCCCCCCCCCCCCCCTAAACCTAACCTAACCCCCCCCCCCCCGCATTACTGAGCATTTCCTGTCATGTTGGTTTTGCAGCTCCACAGCGTCCTGACAGCAGACACACGCTCAGGAAAGCTCCTGTGCAGAGCAGCAGAAGGGTGCATACGCAGGGCTGCCTGGCAGAGCTGCAGTAACAACAATGACTTAACTACAGAACAGCCTGAAATAACCCTAACCCTCTTCCTGTCTGTCCCTAACCCTAACCCTCTTCCTGTCTGTCCCTGCTTCCCCAGACTTCCTGTTTGGCCAAGCTAAAGCCGTGCTGAAGCTGGGCTTTCTGCCCTGCGCTCTCACTCTGCTAGCTCTCACTCTGCTAGCTCTCACTCTGCTAGCGCTCTCACTCTGCTAGCTGTCACTCTGCTAGCTCACTCTGCTAGCTCTCACTCTGCTAGCTCGCTCTGGCTCCAGGCCGCTCTCTTTCTGCTGATCTGCACACACCAGAGAGCAACGGGCAGCGCAAAAAGGAGCAGGAGGAACAGAGAGGTACAGGGAGGTAGAGGGAGGTAGAGGGAGTACAGGGAGGTAGAGGGAGGTAGAGGGGGTAGAGGGAGGTAGAGGCGGGTACAGGGAGGTAGAGGGAGGTAGAGGGGGGTACAGGGAGGTAGAGGGAGGTAGAGGGAGGTACAGGAAGGTACAGGAAGGTACAGGAAGGTACAGGGAGGTAGAGGGAGGAACAGGGAGGAGGTACAGGGAGGTAGAGGGGGGTAGAGGGAGGTAGAGTGAGGTACAGGGAGGTAGAGGGAGGTAGAGGGAGTACAGGGAGGTAGAGGGAGGTAGAGGGGGTAGAGGGAGGTAGAGGCGGGTACAGGGAGGTAGAGGGGGGTAGAGGGGGGTACAGGGAGGTAGAGGGAGGTAGAGGGAGGTACAGGGAGGTACAGGAAGGTACAGGAAGGTACAGGGAGGTAGAGGGAGGAACAGGGAGGAGGTACAGGGAGGTAGAGGGGGGTAGAGGGAGGTAGAGTGAGGTACAGGGAGGTAGGGGGAGGTACAGGGAGGTAGAGGGAGGTACAGGGAGGTAGAGGGAGGTACAGGGAGGTACAGGGAGGTAGAGGGCGGTAGAGGGAGGTAGAGGGAGGTACAGGGAGGTACAGGGAGGTACATGGAGGTACAGGGAGGTACAGGGAGGTACAGGGAGGTAGAGGGAGGTAGAGGGAGGTAGAGGGAGGTAGAGGGAGGTAGAGCTAAAAGCATAGGGAGAGTGGGGTGGACACAGAGAGAGAGGGGAATTAGGGGAAAGGTGAACCAAGACAGAAATAGAGAGAACCCGAAATAACACACAATAACAACCCAAGATGACAGGGTGACGAGAAGGAGGAGGTGGTGAGCCAGAGAGAGAGAGAGAGAGAGAGACAGAGAGAAGGAGAGAGAGCATGACGGAAACTGCCCACAGCACAGATGTTCCCAGCTGGTCTCTGGTCATGCAGTCATGCCGTCATGCAGTTCTCCCGTACGTCTGTTGAGAGGGAGAACGTTGAGTGTGTCCCGCAATGCGCAGCACTGGTTGTACATGTTTTAAATGCTTTCTGAGAGGGTCTTCTGCATACAGAGACACTAGATAAGGTAGCTTTCAGACTTTAGTTTTTACTTGGATGAGTTTTAATCGGTGGTGGGGGAAGAAGTGGTTTATCATTCCTTCCTCGAACCAACCCACGTGAAATCAGCCAATCAGCCACTAGTCCCAAATGGAATGAATGCTTGAACTGAACGGGGTCGCACTTCAGGTGATCGATTACCACCTCAGACCTATACAGATACAGACCTATACAGATACAGACCGATACAGATACAGACTTATACAGATACCATACATATACCTATACAGGTAGGAGAGGAGGATTCTGCATTCTAAGCAGCATTCCCCAAGAGTTCCTGTCTACCTGGAGATAACTTATTATTGTTAATAAAGTTTTCATGCCAAACAGAGACAGTGCAGTTCATCATCCTCAGCTCAGCTGGGTAAGTAGGAGGCTGCTGCCAGTCTGGACAGAGAAGATAAAACATGAATTTCCTTTAGCTGCAAAGTGCAAAAGGTTGTGAATTTAACCTGAAAGCCCCTTTCAGATAATAACGTAATAAGAAAAAGTTTTATTTGTATAGCACTTTTCCTGCAAACGTTGCAGCTCAAAGTGCTTCAATCATTATATAATCATCATTTAATTATTTAGTCATTTAAAGGCAATATTAAAAATATGGGTTTTTAGTCTTGACGGGAACATATTTAGATGGGTCCCATTTAATCTCCCTTCTACCTTTTCAATGTCGTAGATTAGGGAAGGGAGAGGAATCGCACAACATCCTGTTTGGATGGACAACCACAACCACACAAAGAAACACACACAAACACACACAACCACACACAAACACACACAAGCACACAGCTCCTGTTCTGTAGCGGTGTTGTCTAACATCTCTCCTGCTGTCTGCCCCTGTCCATCATTGTTAGAGCCCACACCAAGAGTCCATCTGCAATTTATGTCCACATCCTCCATGTTGTTGTTGTAGTTGCTCATGGCCGTGGCAGGAACACAGGAACATACATCAGCTACAGGCAGGCGAGCCAGACGGAACTGTTGTCTGAGAGGAGGCTGAAATGTATTTCCATCTGGCCCAGTAACACCAGTAACAGCAGTAACAGCAGTAACAGCAGTAACAGCAGTAACAGCTGAGCAGTAACAGCTGAGCAGTAACAGCAGTAACAGCAGTAACAGCAGTAACAGCTGAGCAGTAACAGCTGAGCAGTAACAGCTGAGCAGTAACAGCAGTAACAGCAGTAACAGCAGTAACAGCAGTAACAGCCCACACATGACCAGACACGCTGCAGGTCACCTTCAGCAGAACAATAGAGCCACTTATACGTGACGGTTTCATCTAACAAATGACATAACACCCTGGGCTGCTGGCTGCCTGAGTCAGACAATCTTCATTAGGAGACACAATGGAGGACAGAGAGACACAATGGAGGACAGAGAGACACAATAGAGGACAGAGAGACACAATGGAGGGCAGAGAGACACAATGGAGGGCAGAGAGACACAATGGAGGACAGAGAGACACAATGGAGGACAGAGAGACACAATGGAGGACTCTGGCACTCTGATGATTACCCACAAGGCTCCTCTCCATCTTTACCCACAAGGCTCCTCTCCATCTTCCACACTCTCCTGTCTGTTACTCCTCTAACTCTTAATGCCTCAATTACATTCATCTGTCTGAGATCCATGATCTCCATGAGATCTACGGTTGCTAAATTCCTGTAAAACTGTGTAAACTTTCCGTTCAAACCCCGATTGTCCACATGTCGAGGTGTCCTTGGGCAAGACACTGAACCCCAAATTGCTCCCAGTGAGCAGGCCGGCGCCTTGCATGGCAGCTTGCCGCCATTGGTGTGTGAATGTGTGTGTGAATGAGTGTGTGAATGTGTGTGTGAATGGGTGAATGAGAGGCCATTGTAAAGAGCTTTGGAATAAGGTGCTACATAAGTAAGTCTGTTTACCATGTATGAGCTATCGCAAAGGTCTTGTTCATCTCTAGTTAAAACTGTATGTCTCAGTTTAAAAAGCAGTCTTTATTTACCTGCAGTCTTTATTTACCTGCTCAGCCTAAAGGTCATGCAGCATTAATAACCCTGTCCCCCAGGCACTGAGAGCTCAGCCTCCAGGGTTCAGTAGAACAGGACAGGTTGTGATGTGTCTTCAGCAGGTTGCTGTTCTTAAAAGGCTCTGAGCTCTGTCATGTGACATGTGTCATGTGACATGTGTCATGTGACATGTGTCATGTGACATGTGTCATGTGACATGTGACATGTGTCATGTGTCATGTGACATGTGTCATGTGACTGCCACCTGCTCTCACGCCAGCTTACTTCCCAGAGACCTTAACTGAGAGTGACAGAGTTGTAAAACACTTGAGGCTTGGGATAGACAAACTCCTCGCCCAAACTATGACAGATAACTTAACTGTGACATTTATAATTACTGCACATGAATCAAACTTGAGGGAACCTTGGCCAGAGCCCTGCCGAGCCCTAACCCTAACCCTAACCTTGGACAGAGCCCTGCCGAGCCCTAACCCTAACATTGGACAGAGAGAGAGAGAGAGAGAGAGAGAGAGAGAGAGAGAGAGAGAGAGAGAGAGAGAGAGAGACAGAGCCCTGCCAGAGAGAGAGAGAGAGACAGAGCCCTGACAGAGAGAGAGCCCTGCCAGAGAGAGAGAGCCCTGACAGAGAGAGAGAGAGAGACAGAGCCTTGACAGAGAGAGAGAGAGAGAGAGAGAGAGACAGAGCCCTGACAGAGAGAGAGAGAGACAGAGCCCTGCCAGAGAGAGAGAGAGAGAGCCCTGACAGAGAGAGAGAGAGACAGAGCCCTGACAGAGAGAGAGAGAGAGAGAGAGAGAGAGACAGAGCCCTGCCAGAGAGAGAGAGAGACAGAGCCCTGACAGAGAGAGAGAGAGAGGGAGAGAGAGATACAGAGAGAGAGAGAGAGAGACAGAGAGAGAGAGAGAGACAGAGAGACAGAGAGAGACAGAGAGAGAGAGACAGAGAGAGACAGAGAGAGAGACAGAGAGACATAGAGAGACAGAGAGACAGAGAGAGACAGAGAGAGAGAGAGAGAGAGAGAGAGAGAGAGAGAGAGAGAGACAGAGAGAGACAGAGAGAGACAGAGAGAGAGACAGAGAGACATAGAGAGACAGAGAGAGAGAGAGAGAGAGAGAGAGAGAGAGACAGAGAGACAGACAGAGAGACAGAGAGACAGAGAGAGACAGAGAGAGAGAGAGAGACACATAGAGAGAGAGAGACAGAGAGAGACAGAGAGAGAGACAGAGAGAGAGAGACAGAGAGAGACAGAGAGAGAGAGAGACAGAGAGACAGAGAGAGAGAGAAAGAGGAGCACAGTGTCCTCAGAGCTTCCTTCCAACAGCCTCAACGTGCAACACAAGGTTAGAGAGGAAGTGGCTTGTCCTCTTCTGAGGTAAACTAATCGATGTTTGTAGTGCAGAGTGCAGAGTGCAGAGCTGACACCCTCATGCTGCTAGTGTTGGGGCAGGAGACCCTGCTCTCAACGGAGTTTGTCTATCCCCAGCCTCAAGTGTTTTACAACTCTGTCCGATGTGCAGACAGACAGCAGAGAGAGATGTGCAGACAGACAGCAGAGAGAGATGTGCAGACATCTCTCAGAGAGCAGAGAGAAGGGCTCTACATGTCAGGGGGCAAGAATGTGTACAAACAAAGATCTGAGTTTGGAGTTATAGTGAGCTCTAAATGACTGCAGACATCTCTATCAGGTTCCCTCATACCAGCACAACTTTATTAAGAGTCTTCTCAAATGTACAACACATGTGTTCGAGACAATGAGAACGGTAAGAAAAAACACTTGCCAGTTCTGTGGTGGTGAGTTGAGGAGGAGGGGGGGCAACCGATAGCCTAGAGGTTAAAACAGTGAACGTACCACCACTCATCCTGATATCAGACTTGATACTGACGAGGATCAGACAGACAAACACACCCAGCATCCGCACGCTCAAATCTGAGCCACAAAAACGTTGTTCATCACGCAAGCTCTCGGCTTTGGTTCCCAACGTAAACAGAGAGAAAGGTCACTCCACTGCCAGGCACCCAAATACATCAGGACATGCTCGTAAGATACACACCAGGTAGGGCCCTGACACACCAGGTAGACCCCTGAGGTCCACTGGCACTGAACTGACGGTCCCAGAAGCCAGGACCAGGAGATATGGAGAGACAGCCTTCAGTATATATGCTCCCAGACTGTGGAACACCCTACCTGAGAGACAGCCTTCAGTATATATGCTC
>NC_137674.1:89934641-90049641 GCF_963989245.1 Nansenia antarctica | reverse complement strand
TCTATGATGCTTTAGTTAGGTCTATGGTGCTTTACTTAGGTCTATGGTGCTTTAGTTAAGTCTATGGTGCTTTAGTTAGTAGAGATGCTCCGATCAGGGTTTTTGGTGCCGATCACCGATCACCGATCACTGGAATCAGTGATCTGCCGATCCGATATCACCGATCACCGATCACAGCGTCGAAAATGGCAATTGAAGCATTCTATTTATTGTGTAGCATTATTTATGTTTTTAATTATTCTTAACACCAT
The DNA here is from genome assembly GCF_963989245.1 of Nansenia antarctica. Classification (NCBI taxonomy): domain Eukaryota; kingdom Metazoa; phylum Chordata; class Actinopteri; order Argentiniformes; family Microstomatidae; genus Nansenia; species Nansenia antarctica. The sequence continues at coordinate 90,049,390 of NC_137674.1, read as the reverse complement.
TGACATTGTATATTAAGTATTCAAATGAAATTAGGAGATGAGAAAGTATCATGAATTGACGACCATCTGTTTTTATTGAATTCACAACCACCTGTAGCTTACTTCAGGAAAAACAAATAAAATGTGAAAATAAAAATCATAATAAATAAAATGTACACTGTCACATCAAATGTGCAACATTCCACTCGAATGAGAGGAACTAGGGGCTCTTAGAGAACTTGCTTATACTGTAGCTTTCCTGAGGAACAATAAACATACCCAAACTAAACTGCAACATAAACAGGCTATAGCCAAATATAAAATACTGTTTCAAGTCAGTCAGTTTCAAGTCATATTTAGGAGGAGATAAGACAGCAAGTCAGCAATAATCAATAAAACAAAAAAACAAAACATTGCACCTAAGGAGATTTCAGACTCAAACCTTACTTCTGATTAAGCAGCATCACTGGCAGATTAGCCTTGAGAAATACAAGCATCTCAGCGTTTTTGGCACTCAGCCTGTTCCTCTTATCATCTAAAATATGTCCTGCTATGGCTATGCTGAAAAGTCGCTCGCTATCTACACTTGTGCAAGGTGCACAGAGGAAGACCTAAAACTCACGCACTAATAGTTGTTGCTATGGGCCAAGTGACTTCCTGCTCGCGGGGTCACATGACGTCGCTGAACACTACCTACACTACGCTCGTGAAGTCGCGCTGGAACTCTGACCAGCACTCGTGGAACGCCTCTCGTCCAATCAAAGCACTCGGTCCCTTTATGACGTCGAGCCCAGTGTGCGCTTCGGCGCTCTCTGAGCGAATCGACGAACCACTACCTACACTACGCTCGTGAAGTCGCGCTGGAACTCTGACCAGCACTCGTGGAACGCCTCTCGTCCAATCAAAGCACTCGGTCCCTTTATGACGTCGAGCCCAGTGTGCGCTTCGGCGCTCTCTGAGCGAATCGACGAACGCAGCAAATGCCGTATGATATTCGTGGTATTGAAAGACCTTGCGTGCGTCCCTCCGCGAGGTATTTCTTTTGAGCAGACATTACAAACGGCATATTTGTTGTCTCTTTCCGACACTGTGTAATATTTCCAGACTGGCGACGCCATTTTGTAAACTGATCGGTCGTGTTTGATCGGCCGTTTTGAGAACTCCGATCAAAACCGATCAAGGCCATATCGGCCGATACCGATCGGCGCCGATCAGATCGGAGCATCACTATTAGTTAGGTCTATGATGCTTTAGTTAAGTCGATGGTGCTTTAGTTAGGTCTATGGTGCTTTAGTTAGGTCTATGATGCTTTAGTTAAGTCTATGATGCTTTAGTTAAGTCTATGGTGCTTTAGTTAAGTCTATGATGCTTTAGTTAAGTCTATGGTGCTTTAGTTAAGTCTATGATGCTTTAGTTAAGTCTATGATGCTTTAGTTAAGTCTATGGTGCTTTAGTTAGGTCTATGGTGCTTTAGTTAGGTCTATGGTGCTTTAGTTAGGTCTATGGTGCTTTAGTTAAGTCTATGGTGCTTTAGTTAAGTCTATGGTGCTTTAGTTAGGTCTATGATGCTTTAGTTAAGTCTATGGTGCTTTAGTTAGGTCTATGATGCTTTAGTTAAGTCTATGGTGCTTTAGTTAGGTCTATGATGCTTTAGTTAAGTCTATGGTGCTTTAGTTAGGTCTATGGTGCTTTAGTTAGGTCTATGATGCTTTAGTTAAGTCTATGGTGCTTTAGTTAAGTCTATGGTGCTTTAGTTAGGTCTATGATGCTTTAGTTAGGTCTATGATGCTTTAGTTAGGTCTATGATGCTTTAGTTAAGTCTATGGTGCTTTAGTTGGGTCTATGGTGCTTTAGTTAAGTCTATGATGCTTTAGTTAAGTCTATGATGCTTTAGTTAAGTCTATGATGCTTTAGTTAGGTCAATGATGCTTTAGTTAAGTCTATGGTGCTTTAGTTAAGTCTATGATGCTTTAGTTAAGTCTATGATGCTTTAGTTAAGTCTATGATGCTTTAGTTAGGTCGATGATGCTTTAGTTAAGTCTATGGTGCTTTAGTTAGGTCTATGGTGCTTTAGTTAAGTCTATGATGCTTTAGTTAAGTCTATGGTGCTTTAGTTAAGTCTATGATGCTTTAGTTAAGTCTATGGTGCTTTAGTTAGGTCTATGATGCTTTAGTTAGGTCGATGATGCTTTAGTTAAGTCTATGGTGCTTTAGTTAGGTCTATGGTGCTTTAGTTAGGTCTATGGTGCTTTAGTTAGGTCTATGGTGCTTTAGTTAGGTCTATGATGCTTTAGTTAAGTCTATGGTGCTTTAGTTAGGTCTATGGTGCTTTAGTTAAGTCTATGGTGCTTTAGTTAAGTCGATGCTTTAGTTAAGTCTATGATGCTTTAGTTAGGTCTATGATGCTTTAGTTATGCCTATGATGAGGTAAGGGTTAGGGTTCCCACTAGGGAGGCACGATATGCATTTTTTCCAACCGATACCGATAACCGATGTTTACCCGCTTCTCGTGGCCGATAACCGATATGAGAACCGATATGAGAACAGATATAATTTCACAGTTGATAACTTGTAGTTCATGCACACCTGAAGGTAAGGAAGGCTATGTAGTGAGCAAAGATTGATGATTTAATATTCCATAGTGATCTCACCAAATCTAACTTACATCACTATTGTTAACACAACAAAGAGAACACTTCTGACTCTTCAAATGTTCATTTATTAAAAGAAAGGAAATACATTTCAACATTGTTGAAAATCACATCACACTCGCTAGTCAAGCCAAACTATTGCAATGCATGGATTGGGTGAGTAATCCCCACTGCTACCTAGTTAACTATAACACTACTTTACATTGTTACCTAGTTAACTAGAACACTACTTTACATTGTTACCTAGTTAACTAGAACACTACTTTACATTGTTACCTAGTTAACTAGAACACTACTTTACATTGTTACCTAGTTAACTATAACACTACTTTACATTGTTACCTAGTTAACTAGAACACTACTTTACATTGTTATCTAGTTAACTAGAACACTACTTTACATTGTTATCTCTAGTTAACTAGAACACTACTTTACATTGTTACCTAGTTAACTAGAACACTACTTTACATTGTTACCTAGTTAACTAGAACACTACTTTACATTGTCAATTTAGCAGGCTCCCAAAACAAGCTGTGTTAGTTGACTAGCGATGTGTCATTCATTTTCAACAACGCTTAGCTCGCGCTGTATTTTGAAATCGCGAAAACGAAAACAGAAGTTAATGTCGGAATAAGCCTCTCCTTGTTTTTCAGAGAACAGATGCCAAACTACCGACATGTTTGCTGTAATAATATGATTTGGCAGTAGAAAGCCATCAGTCAATAGCTTGTCTCATTCACAGAACAGCATGGGTTGCCTGCACTGTTTGATTGCGTATTTTAGAGCAGACTACAGAGATGGTGAACATTAGCACTAGCTAACATATCTATTTACCTTAGCTTACCGTTAATTGACTGCATGGCTGTATGCAGGTGCAGCATCATGAGCGCGACAACCGGAACCGGAAATATTTCCGGCTTCATATTATCGCCTCTATATCGGCTAAAATGTAATAAAACCGATAAATATTTAATAACATTAATTTCCCAATATCGGGCCGATAAATATCGGCGCCGATAATATCGTGCATCCCTCGTTCCCACTCATATGAAGCTGTTTCAAAGTCATATTCATCATAATTTAGGGGTAAAACTGAGAGTGACTTTAATTTGACTTTAATGTTTGTTTGTTTTTCTTTGTTCTAAGCCCCTTGGGTTGTATGGTTTATTCTTGTTTTATTATGTAGTTTATATTAGTGATATTGTGTGTTTTATTTATTACTATTGTTCTATTATTGTGTTTATGCTGTGTGGATATGTTAAAGCTTTGAGCCGTAACGTTTGCAGGAAAAGTGCTATACAAATAAAGGTTATTATTATTATTATTATTATCATTATTAATATGGCAACGACACTTGTTGTTCAGGAGATGCTGGAGGCTCTGAAAGCTCTGTCGGTGTTCTTCACGGAGAACAGTCTGCGTACGCGGAGGAACCTCAGAGGCGACATCGAGAGGCGCAGTCTGAACATCAACGAGGAGTTCGCACGGATATTTAAAGATGTCAAAGAGGTAAAACTGATATTTAAAGATGTCAAAGAGGTCAAACTGACGTCGCCACAGGGCCTTGAAATAATTGGATTTGTGAGGATTTACAATTCATTCAAACGGATTAAAACTGTTGGTAGAATTGCTTTACCCAGATAGGCCTACACATCTGATCTGGTTGCATAACACAATATACATTTATATAAATGTTCTGGTCTGAGATATATTTGACCTTCTGCTAGCATATCAGCCCAATAGAGCTCTCAGGTCTTTTGCTAGCATATCAGCTCAATAGAGCTCTCATGTCTTTTGCTAGCATATCAGCCCAATAGAGCTCTCAGGTCTTCTGCTAGCATATCAGCCCAATAGAGTTCTCAGGTCTTCTGACGCTGGGTTTCTCTGTGTACCACATGTACAAAAGAAGAGATTTGGTGAGGCTGCATTCTCATTTTATGCTCCAGATTGTGTCTCACTGCCAGTTTACATTAGGGATGCAACCTCAGCACATATGTTCAAGTCAAGACTAATATTGCCTTTAAATGACTAAATAATTAAATGATGATTATATAATGATTGGAGCACTTTGAGCTGCAACATTTGCAGGAAAAGCGCTATAGAAATAAAGGTTATTATTATCTACCTGTCCTGGCCTGAGAGAAGTCAGGGCGTTAGGGTTAGCTGATGATGTTGTGTTAGGGTTAGGGTTAGCTGATGTTGTTGTGTTGTTGTGTTAGGGTTAGCTGATGATGTTGTGTTAGGGTTAGGGTTAGCTGATGTTGTTGTGTTGTTGTGTTAGGGTTAGCTGATGTTGTTGTGTTGTTGTTCGTCTAGGAGCTGGAGAGTGTCCACGAGGACGTCCAGGCCATGAGCTGCTGCTGTGAGGAGATGACCAACAGACTCACGGTACGACACTGACCTCAGCCAGTCAGGACGTTGGTATAAACATGGTTATAAACATGGTCATAATCATTGTTATAAACATGGTTATAAACATGGTTATAAACATTATTATAAACAAAACATGGTTATAAGCACGGTTATAGTTAATTTCCCATCATGCAGTTGCAGTAGCTTCAACATTGGTCTCTGTGTTTCAGGCGGCTAAAGAGCAGACCCAGGACCTGATAGTGAAAACCAACAAGCTGCAAGGAGAGAAGTGAGTTGGCTGTGTGTGTATGTGTGTAGGTGCATGTGTGTGTGGGTGCATGTGTGTGTAGGTGCATGTGTGTGTGGGTGCATGTGTGTGTCTACAGTATGTACAGTATGTGTATAGCATTTCAGATTGACCATAAGTTGGTCACTCAAAAGGTTAGATGAGGTCAGATGAGGTCAGATGACCCAGTGAAACAGGAACAGCAGCAGTGTGTCAGTGTGTCTCGTTACGTTCAGGGTCGACATCATCTCAACATCTACAGCTCCTCTGGGCCTCTGGAGTCTGTTCCTTCCTCACAACTCCTGGGTAACATTATAACTCCTGGTTAATATTATAACTCCTGGGCTAATATTATAACTCCTGGTTAATATTATAACTCCTGGGTTAATATTATAACTCCTGGTTAATATTATAACTCCTGGGTTAATATTATAACTCCTGGGTTAATATTATAACTCCTGGTTAATATTATAACTCCTGGTTAACATTATAACTCCTGGGTTAATATTATAACTCCTTGTTAATATTATAACTCCTGGTTAATATTATTACTCCTGGGTTAATATTATAACTCCTGGTTAATATTATAACTCCTGGGTTAATATTATAACTCCTGGTTAACATTATAACTCCTGGGTTAATATTATAACTCCTGGGTTAATATTATAACTCCTGGTTAACATTATAACTCCTGGGTTAATATTATAACTCCTGGTTAATATTATAACTCCTGGTTAATATTATTACTCCTGGGTTAATATTATAACTCCTGGTTAATATTATAACTCCTGGGTTAATATTATAACTCCTGGTTAACATTATAACTCCTGGTTAATATTATAACTCCTGGTTAATATTATAACTCCTGGGTTAATATTATAACTCCTGGTTAATATTATAACTCCTAGGTTAATATTATAACTCCTGGTTAATATTATAACTCCTGGGTTAATATTATAACTCCTGGGTTAATATTATAACTCCTGGGTTAATATTATAACTCCTGGTTAATATTATAACTCCTGGTTAACATTATAACTCCTGGTTAATATTATAACTCCTGGGTTAATATTATAACTCCGGGTTAATATTATAACTCCTGGTTAACATTATAACTCCTGGTTAATATTATAACTCCTGGGTTAATATTATAACTCCTGGTTAACATTATAACTCCTGGGTTAATATTATAACTCCTGGGTTAATATTATAACTCCTGGTTAACATTATAACTCCTGGGTTAATATTATAACTCCTGGTTAATATTATAACTCCTGGTTAATATTATTACTCCTGGGTTAATATTATAACTCCTGGGTTAATATTATAACTCCTGGTTAATATTATAACTCCTGGGTTAATATTATAACTCCTGGTTAACATTATAACTCCTGGTTAATATTATAACTCCTGGTTAATATTATAACTCCTGGGTTAATATTATAACTCCTGGGTTAATATTATAACTCCTGGGTTAATATGATATCTCCTGGGTTAATATTATAACTCCTGGTTAATATTATAACTCCTGGGTTAATATGATATCTCCTGGGTTAATATGATATCTCCTGGGTTAATATGATATCTCCTGGGTTAATATTATAACTCCTGGTTAATATTATAACTCCTGGGTTAATATGATATCTCCTGGGTTAATATTATAACTCCTGGGTTAATATTACAGCTGTAATATATGATAATCATGTTTATTTATTTATTTTAATAATTGGAGTAATATAATATTTTTTTGCAAAATGTACTTAACTGTTAAATGTCTTTAAATGATCCGACTGAACAGAGTCTAGAGAGACTGAACTCCCCAGGCTGGTGATGAACAGAGCCTAGAGAGACTGAACTCCCCAGGCTGGTGATGAACAGAGTCTAGAGAGACTGAACTCCTCTACTACCCCCCGGGGTCTCTACTACCCAGAGCCCAGGCTGGTGATGAACAGAGTCTAGAGAGACTGAACTCCTCTACTACCCCCCGGGGTCTCTACTACCCAGAGCCCAGGCTGGTGATGAACAGAGTCTAGAGAGACTGAACTAGAGAGACAGAGTCTAGAGAGACTGAACTCCCGGGGTCTCTACTACCACAGCTCAGCTCTGTGGCCTTCACTTTAAACGGTTTGTTTTCCGGCTTGCCGATAAAATAAATCTGGGTAGAATTGATCTGTCAGAAGTGATCAGCCGTGCGTCTGGACTGATGGTTGGCTGGCACAGTGAAGGGAAGGGGAGGAGGTTCCTGCGGTACGTTCTCAGTGGTTCAGTAGCTTGTGACTGGACCTGAGGGTGAGGAGGCAGAGAGATGGTAGATTGCTGCCAGAGGCTTGACTGAGAGGGTGTGAGGTACGATTGGCAATCCCACGCTCCACTGGCAGAGCCTCAGACCACCAGAACCAGAGGGAGGCAGAGGGAGAGGCAGAGAGGAGGAGGACCAGAGGGAGAGGCAGAGGGAGAGGCAGAGAGGTGGAGGACCAGAGGGAGGCAGAAGGAGGCAGAGGGAGAAGCAGAGAGGAGGAGGACCAGAGGGAGAGGCAGAGAGGTGGAGGACCAGAGGGAGGCAGAGGGAGAGGCAGAGAGGAGGAGACCAGAGGGAGGTAGAGGGAGAGGCAGAGAGGAGGAGACCAGAGGGAGGCAGAGGGAGAGGCAGAGAGGAGGAGACCAGAGGGAGAGGCAGAGAGGTGGAGACCAGAGGGAGGCAGATTAAGCGAACATGATTATTCCACAAGGCAATAGATCCATCATAATGTGTTTATTCCCTCAACTCACACCCTCTGACTCATGTATAACAGGTCAGCTGTGGACTTTCTATCTAATCCACTCCAAATCAGACACAAAGCTGTAACTTTAAACAACTGTTTATGTGGAGAACTGGTCTGTTGTTTTGTGTCTCTGGTTCAGACAGCAGCTCCTAGCTGCTCCTAAGACAAGTAAAGAAACAATGTATGACGGGAAGTAAAACTACATGAAAGCTTTTTTGCCCAGTTTGTGTTCTGTCTTTCTAGGAAGAGAATCACCTCCACGGCTGTTATATATATATATATATATATATATACGTATATATGTTCAGAGTTCTGTAGAAGCTCCTGATGTTTATTTAACAGGCGGAGGAAGCCTGTCTCTGTCTGCTACTGTTCGCCCGCTGACGTCTGCCAAAGTCACTTTGTAATTTCCAAACCTATTCACAGCTAATGAGAGAGAGAAAACTGTACTTGGCATTCAATGAGAGAGGGCGTGCGAAGGAGAGGAAGGGGAGAGATAATCCTGGCTGGGTGGAGAGAGGTAGAGAGAGGGCAGGGCTGTTTGCCTTGCGGTTATAAACCTCACTTTCCTTTTGTGTGGTTGATTGTGAGAGCTGGTTCCTGTTGAAAGAGGCCGTCAGTAAAAGCTTGTAATAAGTGTCTTCTTTTGTTCCATTATGAAACGTGACACCGCACACCTGTCCTGTACTGCACACCTGTACCTCTACCGCTGAGCTCTGTGTGTACTTACCACCGTGTCTAACAAGATTAGACCACCACAAACAGATGTTTGGTGAACAGCAGAACCCCCCCAGGAGCCTCTAGTGATGTATTCATATGTATATATATATATATATATATATATATATATATATATATATTAGGGCTGGGCAAACGATCTAAATTTCTTTTTCGATAATCGCAAGAATTAACGATCAATTATCGAGTAATCGATACGCTTTTTTTTCATCTAAAAAATTAAATGAATAAAAAACTAGGGCAGAAATAACAAGCATGTTTTCCTTGGGGAAAAAACGTTATTTGTGTTGCTATTGCACACATTCATTCATTCACATTCAAACTAGACACTACAGTCAGATAACAATCCTCTTAAACAAGGCAGTGAGTAGCCTAAATTGTTTAACTTAAAAACACATTTTACATTATAAATAAAAATATAGAAAATAAGTAACTCACCATAGGAGCAGTAAAAAAACAGTTACTCACAAATAGGAGGATGACTGAAAACGTTAGTGTCCTTAAGAGCGTCCAGCTTAACTTAAATTTAAACTCCAGCGAGAGACTGTAGGCGGCAGGCCTACTGGTTCTTGTTCAAAAAGATGATCATGTTAACATGTTCAGGGGTGAGAGACGAACGCAATCTGGTGACAGTTAGGCCAGCCGCAGAAAACACTCGCTCCGAGGGCACTGAGGTTGCGGGGATGCAGAGGTAGGTCCGCGCTAATTTGGCCAACCGAGGAAACCTTCTTTCGTTTAATTTCCACCAGTCAGTTGGGTCGCAGTTCAGGCCCGCAGAAGGCTCCCTCAGAAAGGTGCAAACTTCGGTTTCGATGGGGATGTCAGCAGCAGCGTCTGCTGCGTATTGCTCCCCGAGGAGCTGTGCCATGGCGCTGACCGGAGCAGGTGCTCCTGCTGGGGCTCCTTACTGGAGGTTACACTAACGTACGGGAACTTGTTGCATCATGCCGTACTGCGTTGCGAAATTCAATGCGAAGGCAAATGCAAAGTTCATTTCTCACACATAACGTGGACAAACTAATTTCCATTATTATTATTATTATTAAAAAAAAAATATTAACGATTATCGAGCAAAATATTTTGTGCCAACAGAAGAATATTTTATACCAACAGAAGAATATAGGGGATTTTGGCAAATATTTTTGGGCCGCTACCCACACGTTTAGCTGTGTTGCTCATTCCACAAATGCATGATCCTTACAAGATGTACCCGGTTGTAAAGGTGACTAATCAGGCTTTCCAACGATATACAATACAATACCAATTGGTATTATTAAAGGGGAGGATTAATCAACCAAAATAATGTTTCTGAACCTTTTTTGAGGGGTTTATATAGTGATGTACCTGGGGTGTTGCTTCTCTTGTTCACCTGCTGGTGAACATTCATCATAAACCTTCAGGTGTTTGTCTGAGCCTGTCCTGGTCATGGAGGTGAGGAGGACTCTCTGTCAGGCGTGTGTAGAGACGTGTGTAGACATGCCAGAGGCAGCCAGCCAGGCAGGAAGAGGGAAGAAATGCAACTTGGATTAAAAGTGGTAAAGAAATGAATGAATGAATGAATGAATGAATGAATGAATGGTCTTTATTGTCATTGCTATAGTACAGGTACCAAACAACGAAATTTGGGAGGGGTGGCTCCCCTGGTGCTAGGAAATAAAAATAAAAATAAAAAAAACAAGAAGGGAAAGGAGCTGGTTTACATAAATAGAGGCTATGTACACTATCCACTATACTATACTGTACAGATAAAACGACTAGGGTTGTCATATTGCACATAGTGTTATTGCACATTCATTTAAAGTGTCGCAGTTTGCAGGCTTGAAATGTACACATTTGTGCCTCAGCACTACACCTGATTTTTTCAATCCAGCAGCTGCCATCAATCCGTCCAGACTGTCCAGGGCCCAGAACCTAGGTCTTTGCTGTGTTCAGGGCCTGGATGGCCCTGGGGTAGAAGCTGAGCTTCAGTCTGTTTGTCCTTGCGGCCATGGTCCTGTACCGCCTTTTCGAGGGCAGCCAGGCAAAGTATCATGTTTAGGGATGGGAGGTGATGAGATGTTGTTGATATACTGATTCCATTGTCAACTCTGCTTATCGGTTTGATTCGTTATCGATTCCTGATCAGGTTTCTGTGTGGAAGTCTCTGAACACCGTGTAGAACATCTGAACATGACATTTGAACGTTAATAAAAAATTGATTTAAAAATAAACGAGGGATTGCGTTCATAAATACACTCTGGAAATCTGCTCTGGTTTCAACGTCCTAGAGGCTCTGAGCTCAGTTAATCCTGAACGGTCAGTCAAACGTCTTTACAAACCAACTGTCAACACGGTGGACACCAACGATAATATCACCATCATTTCGCTGGCAGTTTTAGGTTATGGTGTTAACATTAACCTTAGCTACATTAACTGTAGCTACATTAACCATAGCTACATTAACCGTAGCTACATTAACCTTAGCTACATTAACCTTAGCTACATTAACCTTAGCTACATTAACCGTAGCTACATTAACCTTAGCTACATTAACCGTAGCTACATTAACCGTAGCTACATTAACCTTAGCTACATTAACCTTAGCTACATTAACCTTAGCTACATTAACCTTAGCTACATTAGCCTTAGCTAGCTTTCTGCCGCTAACTTTAGTGACGGTAGATACTCGCTAACTAACGCTTTCATCTTTTAAAATCCATTCAAATGAACGTTAATTAATCCCATGTATGAACATGGTTATTACCTGCTTTGTAGATGTGTGTTGAATAATACTCTCTCGAGTACCAATCAAGCACACACACACACACACACACACACACACACACAGAGGAAGTCTCCAGTGAATAGCCGAGGGCATCTCATGTTCTCACCTTAAAGCAGGCGTGTGCTGCGTGTCTCTGGGCTCTGATGTATATGTTACGGTACATGTGGGAAACGGTACATGTGGGAAAACGAGGGTTAGGGTTAGGTGCTAAGGTGCTACGGTTAGGATTAGGGTTAGGGGTAGGGTTAGGGTTAGGGTTAGGATTAGGGTTAGGGTTAGACATGCCAGCATGTACCAAGTCGACGTAGCACCCAACCCTAACCCGAGTTTTCCCCACATGTACCGTATTCCCACATGTACCGTAACATACATCCTCTGGGAGGAGATTTATCGACCCCACAGAGACACACAGACCTCGTCATGAGCTATCTCTTACCTTCCAGAGGTGCTCCTGTTGTCAATGGCAACGCAACCATGGGGAAAGTGTTGCGCTTGGGGCCTCTGCAAGTTCAACAATGTGTCAAATGTGATATCCTAGACCACCTAGATGAACGGGAGTATTGATATCCTAACTTGTTATTGCGTGTGTGTATCACAATCTAACCTCTCAACAACCTGAGAGTCTCCAAGCGCCGTAGCAGTTTAATGAACCTGTCACCACTTCTGTCCTGTTTTTATAATTCACATCAGGTCAAATAAATAGGCAATTTCCCCTCCTCACACCCCCAGTCAGACATAATTACCTGCCACTGTGGTGTTCCATGTCATTAGCTGCTTACATGCATGTCCTGTCCTAGGATCATTTAATTTAGTTTGTTTCCTCTCCATAAACACGTCATGACTGCATTATTACAGCAGGCCAACCCACAGTGGGGGGGGGGGGACTTACAGCCTAGTACGCTAGTTTATAGTATGCTAGTTTATAGTATGCTAGTTTATAGTATGCTAGTTTATAGTATGTTAGTTTATAGTATGCTAGTTTATAGTATGTTAGTTTATATTATGCTAGTTTATAGTACGCTAGTTTATAGTACGCTAGTTTATAGTATGCTAGTTTATAGTATGCTAGTTTATAGTACGCTAGTTTATAGTATGCTAGTTTATAGTACGCTAGTTTACAGTATGCTAGTTTACAGTACGTTAGTTTATAGTACGCTAGTTTATTGTAGTTTATAGGCGGGGGGTTGGATGAGAGGAGGGGAGAGGGGGATGGATGAGAGGAGGGGAGAGAGGGTTGGATGAGAGGAGGGGAGAGGGGGATGGATGAAAGGAGGGGAGAGGGGGTTGGATGAGAGGAGGGGAGAGGGGGATGGATGAGAGGAGGGGAGAGGGGGATGAGAGGAGGAGAGAGGGGGATGGATGAGAGGAGGGGAGAGGGGGATGAGAGGAGGGGAGAGGGGGATGGATGAGAGGAGGGGAGAGGGGGATGGATGAGAGGAGGGGAGAGGGGGATGGATGAGAGGAGGGGAGAGGGGGGTGGATGAGAGGAGGGGAGAGGGCGATGGATGAGAGAGGGGGATGAGAGGAGGGGAGAGGGGGATGAGAGGAGGGGAGAGGGGGATGGATGATAGGAGGGGAGAGGGGGATGGATGAGAGGAGGGGAGAGGGGGATGAGAGGAGGGGAGAGGGAGTTGGAGGGGAGAGGGGGATGGATGAGAGGAGGGGAGAGGGGGATGAGAGGAGGGGAAAGGGGGATGAGAGGAGGTGAGAGGGGGATGAGAGCAGTAACTGAGTCTAGTTGCTGTATTACCAGAAGAAAGAGAGACTGCTGCTTCATAAAGCTCTGAGAGGTCATGGGGAGGCCAACTCTCAGCTGGGATGAATAGAGAGAGAGAGTAGAGAGAGAGTAGAGAGAGAATAGAGAGAGTAGAGAGAGAATAGAGAGAGAGTAGAGAGAGAGTAAAGAGAGAGTAGAGAGAGAGTAGAGAGAGGTGAAATTAATTTCTTAATGTGTTTATTGATTCCCATCAAAAATCCGAAATCAAAATTAAGCTCATCACTAACCCCTTTTTCTTACAGAAGATTGCGTGACCGTTCCAAATGCCTTAGTGGAAAACCTGTCCTGCAATATCTGTATGTTTAATGCTTTGGAATATGTCCATATTGTCTTGACAATGATATAGACCAAGTTAACTATCTCCTTTATTCATGATAAATTAGTTAAGCAGAAAATGACAGATTTGCGGCTGTGGCGCAGGAGGTAGAGGCTGTGTCTCAGGAAGTAGAGGCTGTGTCTCAGGAGGTCTTGGGCAAGACACTCAACCCCTAATTGCTTCCAATGAGCGGGCCGGCGCCTTGCATGGTAGCTTGGTAGCTTGCTGCCGTTGGTGTGTGACTGGGTGAATAAGAGACCATGGACTCTGGGGTGGTTGCCATGGTCTCTGGGGTGGTTGTCATGGATTCTGGGGTGGTTTCCATGGACTCTGGGGTGGTTTCCATGGACTCTGGGGTGGTTGCCACGGACTCTGGGGTGGTTGCCATGGTCTCTGGGGTGGTTGCCATGGACTCTGGGGTGGTTGCCATGGTCTCTGGGGTGGTTGCCATGGACTCTGGGGTGGTTGCTATGGTCTCTGGGGTGGTTGCCATTGACTCTGGGGTGGTTGCCATGGACTCTGGGGTGGTTACCATGGACTCTGGGGTGGTTGCCATGGACTCTGGGGTGGTTGCCAAGGCCTCTGGGGTGGTTGCCATGGTCTCTGGGGTGGTTGCCATGGTCACCATTGTGTTGAGAGACCAGCAGCAGAGATAGCATCGGTGTTACTGAGAGACTTGGCCAGAAACTTATTCTGTCTCATCTTTCACTTTTTCCTTTTCCACTTTTTCTTTCTGGCTTTATATCAGTCAGTAGCTACATGTCAGTCAGTAGCTACATGTCAGTCAGTAGGCTACATGTCAGTAGGCTACATATCAGTCAGTAGCTACATGTCAGTAGGCTACTTGTCAGTCAGTAGGCTACATGTCAGTCAGTAGGCTACATGTCAGTAGGCTACATATCAGTCAGTAGCTACATGTCAGTAAGCTACATGTCAGTCAGTAGGCTACATGTCAGTAAGCTACATGTCAGTCAGTAGGCTACATGTCAGTAAGCTACATGTCAGTCAGTAGGCTACATGTCAGTAAGCTACATGTCAGTCAGTAGGCTACATGTCAGTATGCTACATGTCAGTCAGTAGCTACATGTCAGTATGCTACATGTCAGTCAGTAGGCTACATGTCAGTAGGCTACATGTCAGTAGGCTACATGTCAGTAAGCTACATGTCAGTCAGTAGGCTACATGTCAGTAGGCTACATGTCAGTAGGCTACATGTCAGTAGGCTACATGTCAGTAGGCTACATGTCAGTATGCTACATGTCAGTCAGTAGGCTACATGTCAGTCAGTAGGCTACATGTCAGTCAGTAGGCTACATGTCAGTCAGTAGGCTACATGTCAGTAGGCTACATGTCAGTATGCTACATGTCAGTCAGTAGGCAGGCTACATGTCAGTAGGCTACATGAATGATGAATGAATGAATGGTCTTTATTGTCATTGCTATAGTACAGGTACCAAACAACAAAATTTGGGAGGGGTGGCTCCCCTGGTGCTAGAAAAAAAGGGGGGGAAACAAAAAAAACAAAAAAAAACAAGAAGGGAAAGGAGCTAGTTTACATAAATAAAGGCTATGTACACTATCCACTATACTATACTGTACAGATAAAACGACTAGGGTTGTCATATTGCACATAGTGTTATTGCACATTCATTTAAAGTGTCGCAGTTTGCAGGCTTGAAATGTACACATTTGTGCCTCAGCACTACACCTGATTTTTTCAATCCAGCAGCTGCCATCAATCCGTCCAGACTGTCCAGGGCCCAGAACCTAGGTCTTTGCTGTGTTCAGGGCCTGGATGGCCCTGGATGGCCCTGGGGTAGAAGCTGAGCTTCAGTCTGTTTGTCCTTGCGGCCATGGTCCTGTACCGCCTTTTCGAGGGCAGCCGGGCAAAGTGTTCGTACCCAGGGTGGGTTGGGTCTCTGGAGATCTTGGAGGCCTTCCTGAGGCAGCGTGTGTTGTACAGCTCTTCCAGAGAGGGGAGGGGGGCGCCGGTGATCTTCTGGGCTGTTCTCACGACTCTCTGTAGCGCATTTCTCTCTGCGGTTGTGCAGCTGGAGAACCAGTCCTACATGTCAGTAGGCTACATGTCAGTAGGCTACATGTCAGTCAGTAGGCTACATGTCAGTAGGCTACATGTCAGTCAGTGGGCTACATTTCTTTGCCTATTCAGGGTTAGCCTAACCATATGCAGCTAAATCAGAAGCAGAACCAGGGCAGGACAGGTTATGGAAGAAGTGTTGCTGCCATCTAGTGCTTGTTTGAGGTACAGTCATCTGGTTGATTACTTGTCAACACCAGTTCTCTTCATTCCTGGTCCTGGGGGCCCACAGGTTCTGTAAGCTTTTCTTCCAGCTCAGGAACCCTTCATACCTCTGCATTCACTGGTCTGCTTTATGCCTGGAGAAGGTCTATGACCGAAAGCTCGCAATTAACTATGTTTTATGCACAGATTTGAGTGTGCGGATGCTGTTATCCTGCACTCTACTGATACTCTTCAGTTCAGCACCTCAGCTGAGTCTGATCACAGATCCGTGGTGGTATTTTCACTATTCCAGCCCAGGACAAATCCATCTGAACTAATAAACCTCTCCTCTCCTCCTCCTCCTCTCCTCCTCTCTTCCTCCTCTCCTCCTCTCCTCCTCTCTTCCTCCTCTCCTCCTCTCTTCCTCCTCCTCCTCTCCTCCTCTCCTCCTCAGTCATCGTCTGGAGGTTAGAGCGCAGGTGGCCCAGGCCTTCCTGTCTAAGTTCCAGCTGTCCAGTGAGGAGATGGCTACGCTACGAGGAGCTCGCGACGCCCCCATCACTGAGGTAGCTAACACCACCCTCCCTATAGACCAGAAACTAACACCACCCTCCCTATAGACCAGAAACTAACACCACCCCTCCCTATAGACCAGAAACTAACACCACCCTCCATATAGGCCAGAAACTAACACCACCACCCTCCCTATAGACCAGAAACTAACACCACCCTCCCTATAGACCAGAAACTAACACCACCACCCTCCCTATAGACCAGAAACTAACACCACCCTCCCTATAGACCAGAAACTAACACCACCCTCCCTATAGACCAGAAACATCACAGGATGGATTGTCCAAGACATGAGTTTGATGTAGAACTGTTGTATTACTTTTTTCAGAAGCGTGTGTGTGTGTGTGTGACAGGCAAGGCAAGTTTATTTGTACAGCACATTTCATACAACAGGGGCAATTCAAAGTCAGGGCTTAAAGTACTCCGGCACAGTGCCGGATTTCCGGCGCGGGAGAATAAAAAAAAAAAAAAACTGCAATTGCGGCATTGCGCCGACGTGGTGGCGGGGGCGCTGTTTCACAAATAACTTAGCTTTCGTGTTTGCTAGCGAAACAGCTGATAGTTGATGTTGACTGCTCAAGGAGAATACATATTTGAAAGTACAGAATGCCTGAGAGCCTTATATTGCATTATATTACATTATATTTTGAATGGCCATCTGGTGCCTGAATATTGTTTTTTCCTTTACATATATAATGACATTTCCACCATAAATTGATGGCGAAAGGGCACAAATTGGTGCATATCAATTCACCAGAATGCAAGAAATTAAGTGTTTGATGCTCGTTTAAGGACCCCCAGACAGCCCTGCTTCATGGGTCCCCCCCCGATGTCAAACACCACTGGTACCACCTCCGCCTCATTTTGAGCCAGGAAAAACCCTGAGTAGTGACGGGAAGCCTTATGGGACGTGGTGCCAAGAAGGAGAATACCCCTCCTAAATTTCGTTGTTTGGTACCTGTACTGTAGCAATGACAATAAAGACCATTCATTCATTCATAAGTGATAGTGGCTTAATAAGTAATCAGTTTGTTCTTTTAAAGACATGTATATATTTTATTCTGTATTGTTATAGTGATAGTGGCTTAATAAGTGATGCAATCAGTTTGGCCTTTTAAAGACATCTAATTTTTATTTTATTTTATTAAGTATAAAACAGTATTATGAATGAATGGTCTTTATTGTCATTACAGTTTTTCCCAATTGCTAAAACACAAAAGCCAATTCTCTAAACCAAATGACCAGTTCTCTAAACACATTTAATAAAACTAGCTCCCATTTGCCAAAACCATAAACACATTTCACATGAAGACACAATTCACAAAACACAATCCTCCTTTTCTCATAAATCTAAACACATTTTGTCTTGCTAAAACACAAGTTGCAAAAAACTCAAACTCAAAATGTCAAATTCTCAAATTAAAGCTCATGTGATGCAAAATGCTTGCCACAGTCAGCAACATTTTTACACAATGAACACACCTGGCTTCATTCATTAAACATAACGACTCAAAATGTAAGACACTTGTTGCAAATGATTGTGGTGTGTGTGTGTGTGTGTGTGTGGTATAGTTCCATAAATAAATAAAAAAAACATCACACCCTGAACATTGTTTTCAGTGAGTATTGTTGTGTGTAATGGATCCTCTGTAGTGTTTGCATTGAGTTGTGATACAGTACAGTATTGTACATGTTACGGTACATGTGGGAATACGGTAACATTTTTCAAACCTTTATTTACGTAAAACTCGATAGGACAACAGTGCAACAACTTCGCGGCTGAACTTTAGTAAAATTTCGGACATCATATGCCATTTAAAGGGGGGAAATAGATATCTAAAAATGCATGACTATCATGCAAAATCAGCCTTACTGTAATGTAAAATATGTAATGTTAGATATAACGTTAGACAGGGAGCGCAGATGTATTTTTATGCATGACTATCATACATGTGGGGAAACTAGGGTTAGGGTTAGGTGCTAGGGTTACAGTAAGGTTAGGGTTAGGATTAGGGGTAGGGTTTGAGTTTGAGTTTTGAAGAGAGAAGGTGTGGTTTTGCTTATGTAGCTTTAGAAAAGTGTGTTGTGTGTTGTGTAGAGTTTTGGGAAAATGGAGGAAAGTTTTGTGAAATGTGATTTAGCAATTGAGAAAAACTGTAATACAGTACAGGTACCATACAACGAAATTTAGGAGGGGGGGCTCCCCTGGTGCTTGGAAAAAGACTAAAAACACGAGGGCCAAGGGTAAAATAAAAAAGGAAAAAAAGCTGGTTTACATAAATAAAGGCTATGTACACTATCTACTATACTACTATACTATACAATAAAACACTGTGCTGTACTCTATGCTATGCTATAAATATCCTAACTTTTCCTATATCTGAACCTTATGTACACAAGGGTTGTCATTTTGCACATAGTATTGTTGCACATTCATTTAAAGTATTAATGCATTTTAACATTGAGACATATATTTTGTATTGACTATAAAATAGTATTAATGCATTTAAACATTGAGACAAGAAGCTGTCTTCTGTACCCGCTCTCCCAATATCTCAAACTGTGACCCCCCTCCCCAAGAAAAAGTTTCAGGCACAGGATTTTTTTCCCACTTTAAGCCCTGCAAAGTGCTTTACACATTAAAAAATACAGAAAAAGAAGGATAGTAAGAAAAAATAAAAAAATAAAACTGGCAAGAATAGATACATATAAATCCCTCAAAAAAAGTTTGGAAACGTTATTTCAGTCGATTCTTCCTCCCCTTTAATAATACCAATTGGTATTGTATTTTATATCGTTGGAAAGCCTGATTAGTCACCTTTACAACAAGGTACAACGTGTAAGGATCATGCATTTGTGGAATGAGTTACACAGCTAAACGTGTGGGTAGCAGCCCAAATTGTTTTGCCAAAATCCCCTGCAATATTCTTCTGTATTCACTCTCGTTTGACGCTGGCAGGTGTATGTCAGTCACAGGTGTGTGACTGGCACTTGAATGGCACCTAATTGACAGGAATGATATTCTGGGGCCAGTGGCGATCCTATACCTTCAGAATCTGGGACCTAACTCCATCCTCCAGGATAACAACGCTTGCCCCCACAGAGCCAGGATCATCACAGAGTACCTCCAGAATTTGGGAGTGGAGTGGAGAGGATGGAATGGCCTGCCGTGAATCCAGACCTCAACCCAATTGAACACTTGTGGGATCAGCTTGGGTGTGCTGTACGTGCCAGAGTGACCAACGCAACCATGTTGGCTGACTTGTGGCAAATCCTGGTTGAGGAATGACCAGCATGAGGAGGAGGAGCCAAGCTGTTGTGACTGCGTATGGATCTTCCACACGCTACTGAGGTCCCTGACAGTGTAAAATGAATAAAGTGTAAAAATGGCCAATATGTGTTGTTTTTTCCTTATTACTGTGGGAGAGTGCAATCATCCAATCCACCAAGCAACTCAAAACGAGAGTGAATACCAACAGAAGACTATAGGGGATTTTGGCAAATATTTTTGGGCCGCTACCCACACGTTTAGCTGTGTTGCTCATTCTACGAATGCATGATCCTTACAAGATGTACCTGGTTGTAAAGCTCGTGGTAAAGGCGACTAATCAGGCTTTCCAACGATATAAAATACAATACCAATTGGTATTATTAAAGGGGAGGAATAATCGACCGAAATAACGTTTCAGAACTTTTTGGGAGGAGTTTATATAGAAAATAAATAGAATACATTTAACAACATAATAAGACAATGAACAAAACGATATAGATAAAAGTGTTACTGCATCTGTGTTCAGCCGCTATCCTGGCCCATATGGTGTGTGAGATCTGACTGATATGGTGTGTGAGATCTGACTGATATGGTGTGTGAGATCTGACTGATACGGTGTGTGAGATCTGACTGATATGGTGTGTGAGATCTGACTGATACGGTGTGTGAGATCTGACTGATATGGTGTGTGAGATCTGACTGATATGGTGTGTGAGATCTGGCTGATATGGTGTGTGAGATCGGTGTGTGATGTTGTGTGTGATGTTGTGTGTGTGTGTGTGTGTGTGTGTTAGTGTGAGATGTTGTGTGTGTGTAATGTTGTGTGTGTGTTGTTGTCAGGACTTCTTCAAGGCTCTCAGCAGAGTGAAGCTCATCCACCAAGACGTGAAGATCCTCCTACGCACCAACCAGCAGACCGCAGGGTGAGGAGCAGAACTGTCCCATGATGCCTAGCACCTGACCTTTCACCTCTCTGCATCATAGTTGGGATTATGGTGGTGTCTGGGTTCTGATGTGTGATGTTCTGGTGTCTGGGTTGTGATGTGTGATGTTCTGGTGTCTGGGTTGTGATGTGTGATGTTCTGGTGTCTGGGTTGTGATGTGTGATGTTCTGGTGTCTGGGTTGTGACCTGGTGATGTTCTGGTGTTGTGTCTGGGTTGTGATGTGTGATGTTCTGGTGTCTGGGTTCTGATGTGTGATGTTCTGGTGTCTGGGTTCTTATGTGTGATGTTCTGGTGTCTGGGTTGTGATGTTCTGGTGTCTGGGTTGTGACCTGGTGATGTTCTGGTGTCTGGGTTGTGACCTGGTGATGTTCTGGTGTTGTGTCTGGGTTGTGACCTGGTGATGTTCTGGTGTTGTGTCTGGGTTGTGACCTGGTGATGTTCTGGTGTTGTGTGTCCTAGGCTGGAGATCATGGACCAGATGGCGGTGTTGCAGGAGACGTCGTACGAGCAGCTGTACCGCTGGGCCCAGAGTAAGACAGCGGCTACGCTACACTCCTCACATAAGAATAGGACCTCATTATACTAAGACAAGCACCAATCCAAGGCAGGTAGGGGGCAGGTAGGGGGGCAGGTAGGGGGCAGGTAGGGGGCAGGTAGGAGGGCAGGTAGGGGGGCAGGTAGGGGGGCAGGTAGGGGGCAGGTAGGGGGGCAGGTAGGGGGGCAGGTAGGGGGGTCTGTGTTCATGATGTGACCAGGCTACCACTCAAGGTCTCTTTCTATTCTTGCCGGGGCCTCTTGGCCAGATCATCATTGTAAATAGAGAATTTGTTCTCAACTGATTTTATATGGTAAAATAAGTAAATAAACATTCTCTCTATCCAGAGGAGTGTCGAGGGCCAGGGCAGGTGGGGGGGGGGGGGGGGCAGGTAGGGGGCAGGTAGGTGGATAGGGGGGCAGGTAGGGTTAGGGTTAGGGTGTGTGTTCAGGGTGTGACCCTGACCCTTTCTCTCTCTCTGTCCAGACGAGTGCAGAGGTCTGACCCAGGAGTCGTGTGACGTCACCCCGGTGCTGAGCCAGGCCCTGGAGGCCCTGCAGGACAGACCTGTCCTCTACAAGTGAGCTGATACACCTCCTCCTCTACACCTCCTCCTCTTTCCTCTCCTCCCTCCCCTACACCCTGTCCTCTACAAGTGAGCTAATACACCTCCTCCTCTACACCTCCTGTACACCTCCTCCTCCTCTACCTCCTCCTCCTCTACACCTCCTCTACCTCCTCATCCTCCTTTACACCTCCTCTACCTCCTCCTCCTCTACCTCCTCCTCCTCTACCTCCTCCTCCTCGTCTACCTCCTCCTCCTCTACACCTCCTGTACACCTCCTCCTCGTCTACCTCCTCCTCCTCTACACCTCCTCTACCTCCTCTGCCTCCTCCTCCTCTACCTCCTCCTCCTCCACCTCCTCTACACCTCCTTTGTCCTCTCCTCTCCTCCCTCCCTCTATACCCTGTCCTCCCTCTCTCCTCTCCTCTCTCCCCCTACATCCTGTCCTCTACAAGTGAGCTGATACACCTCCTCCTCCTCCTCCTCCTCCTCCTCCTCTCCTCCCTCCCTCTACACCTTTGAAGTAAGCAAACTGAAACATACTGCCTTAGCAATTAAAGTTTCGCCGGCAACTCGAGTCACTGCGCAAGAAGTTAACAGCTCGTGTGGCGTTGATGAGGCGACTGGTTGGCTCGAGCTGGGGCGCCGGTGCAAGGACCTTGCGCACGGCAGCCCTAGCCCTCGTTTATTCAACTAGTGAATACTGCGCCCCAGTTTGGTGTCGCAGTGCCCACACCCGCCTCATCGACTCGCCTATAAACGAAGCCTTGCGCATTGTGACAGGATGCCTGCGTCCTACCCCCGTGGACAACCTTCCCATCCTAGCAGGCATCCAGCCCGCAGGCCTCCGCCGCATGGGAGCCACAGCACGTCTCGCCTGCCGGGCCGTGGAGCTTAATAACCATCTGCTCCATGATAGGCTCACTATAACAGCGGAGCCCTCCCGGCGTCTCAAGTCGAGACACCCATTTGTGCCTGCCGCACAGGATCTCAGGCAGCAATGCAGAGATCTTAACATCAGTGCGGCAGGATGGGCGGATTATATGTGGCGCGCGGAGTGGGAGGCAAACACCTCCAAACTCCGCGACCACATCCCAGTCGCCGGCCCTGAGCCCCTCGGGATGGACTTGCCAAGGCTATCCTGGGCGAGGCTCAATCGTCTCCGGACCGGCGTCGGGCGTTTCCGCTCATCAATGCACAGATGGGGCTTGGCCCCAAATGCGTCGTGCGAGTGTGGCGCAGAGGACCAAACCGCAGACCATGTTATCCTGGATTGCACGGTGTACCACCCACCCAACGGGATGCATGGTCTGTCGGTATTAGATGACGAGACGATGACGTGGCTTCTGGAGGGGTGTCCAGGAATATAGCCCGGGTGAGCCCCTCAACCAGGTCTCGGGGTGGTAAAAAGGGTAGCCCCTCGGCCCCGAGCCTGGTGGAGTGGAGAGGAAAACAACTACCCATACGCCGAAGAAGAAGAAGCAATTAAAGAAATGTTGATGAAAATGTATGCTGCCTTGTCAATGTCTGCTGCCTTGTCAATGTCTGCTGCCTTGTCAATGTATGCTGCCGTGTCAATGTAGCTGCCTTGTCAATGTAGCTGCCTTGTCAATGTAGCTGCCTTGTCAATGTATGCTGCCGTGTCAATGTAGCTGCCTTGTCAATGTAGCTGCCTTGTCAATGTAGCTGCCATGTCAATGTAGCTGTCTGGTCAATGTAGCTGCCTTGTCAATGTAGCTGCCTTGTCAATGTAGCTGCCTTGTCAATGTCTGCTGCCTTGTCAATGTCTGCTGCCTTGTCAATGTATGCTGCCATGTCAATGTAGCTGCCTTGTCAATGTAGCTGCCATGTCAATGTCTGCTGCCTTGTCAATGTAGCTGCCTTGTCAATGTAGCTGCCTTGTCAATGTCTGCTGCCTTGTCAATGTAGCTGCCTTGTCAATGTAGCTGCCTTGTCAATGTCTGCTGCCATGTCAATGTAGCTGCCTTGTCAATGTAGCTGCCATGTCAATGTCTGCTGCCTTGTCAATGTAGCTGCCTTGTCAATGTAGCTGCCTTGTCAATGTCTGCTGCCTTGTCAATGTAGCTGCCTTGTCAATGTAGCTGCCTTGTCAATGTATGCTGCCTTGCCAATGTTTGCTGCCTTGCCAATGTATGCTGCCTTGTCAATGTCTACTGCCTTGTCAATGTAGCTGCCTTGTCAATGTAGCTGCCTTGTCAATGTAGCTGCCTTGTCAATGTAGCTGCCTTGTCAACATCTGCTGCCTTGTCAATGTAGCTGCCTTGTCAATGTAGCTGCCTTGTTAATGTAGCTGCCTTGTCAATGTCTGCTGCCTTGTCAATGTAGCTGCCTTGTCAATGTAGCTGCCATGTCAATGTAGCTGCCTTGTCAATGTCTGTTGCCTTGTCAATGTAGCTGCCTTGTCAATGTAGCTGCCTTGTCAAACAATCTGTGTCCTCTAGTAGGGGAGCGCGGGGTATGTTGTCACACGCTGTCTAACATTTACCCCAAGCTGTCACATTGGATTATCAACAAATAAGAACACAACTAAATGTGTCTTGTCAAATAGACCCCCTTTTTAGAATGTAAATCTGCTATTTACACACAAGAGATCACTAGAGGGCGCTTCTTTTTTTAGCCTGCCTCCTACACAGAAAAACTGCAAAATAGCTTCATACTAGCTTATCCTGAAGTGATTTTTGAAAATGTAAGGATACTGGGTGGTAGAACGCACATATCTAGGAACAGTCATGAAAGGAGGGTCCTGAAATTTGATTCAGTGAAAATATAGAATTGTCCTCTCTCTGTCTCTCCTCTCCTCCCTTCCCTTCCCCTACACTCTGTCCTCTCCTGTCCTCTCTCTGTCTCTCCTCTCCTCCCTTCCCTTCCCCTACACTCTGTCCTCTCCTGTCCTCCCTCTGTCTCTCCTATCCTCCCTCTGTCTATCTGACGTTCCCTAACACACGTGTGGAGCCAAGGCCAGGGGGGTGGCAGACTTCCTGTAATCTGTCCCCCCCTCTCCCCCCCCCCCCCCTCTCCTGGCCTCTAAACCCGCTACTGTTTAGTCTGACAGGGAGACTTTCTCAGCTAACAAATGAAAACAACTCCAGACTCTCTTTCCTTGTTGGACAGTCAGGGGACAGGCCTCTGTGTTGTTTGTGTATATCTGCTGGTGACCTCTACACACCACAGGAACACTCATACTCATATCCAGAGGTGTTTCTTTGGTAACATTGTTGCCTGATGTTGTTTGTGTCTGGTTCTGTCAAATACACTCTGATGTTGTTTGTGTCTGGTTCTGTCAAATACACTCTGATGTTGTTTGTGTCTGGTTCTGTGTGGTTCTGACTGGTTGTGTGTGGTTGTGTGTGGTTCTGTGTGGTTCTGTCAGGTACACCCTGGATGAGTTTGGGACGGCTAGGAGGTGTGCGGTGGTCCGAGGGTTCATCGATGCTCTGACCCGGGGGGGGCCGGGGGGGACACCCCGCCCCATAGAGATGCACTCCCATGACCCCATGAGGTACTGACCCTAACCCTACTGACCCTAACCCTAACCCATGACCCCCTGAGGTATGTCACATGTGTGTTGATACTGTCAGTAAACCTCATTCAGCTGTAATAATGGCAGGAAGACCCTAACCCGATTCAGCTGTAATAATGGTAGAAACACCCTAACCTGATTTACAGCCACAAGTGAATTTAAAACAGCTTCACTCTGCCGGGGAACCTTCCCCTTTGCAGGGACTCTGGGGGTCGTTCAGAGAAACAGCTGATCTGTACCTGCTGCCTACGCCCCGCGGTGCCACTTACCTTCCCTCTCTCTATGAGTCTAATGAGAGGTGTTACCTTCCCTCTCTCTCTATGAGTCTAATGAGAGGTGTTACCTTCCCTCTCTCTCTATGAGTCTAATGAGAGGTGTTACCTTCCCTCTCTCTCTATGAGTCTAATGAGAGGTGTTACCTTCCCTCTCTCTATGAGTCTAATGAGAGGTGTTACCTTCCCTCTCTCTCTATGAGTCTAATGAGAGGTGTTACCTTCCCTCTCTCTCTATGAGTCTAATGAGAGGTGTTACCTTCCCTCTCTCTCTACGAGTCTAATGAGAGGTGTTACCTTCCCTCTCTCTATGAGTCTAATGAGAGGTGTTACCTTCCCTCTCTCTCTATGAGTCTAATGAGACCTGTTACCTTCCCTCTCTCTCTATGAGTCTAATGAGACCTGTTGCCTTCCCTCTCTCTCTATGAGTCTAATGAGACCTGTTACCTTCCCTCTCTCTCTACGAGTCTAATGAGAGGTGTTACCTTCCCTCTCTCTCTATGAGTCTAATGAGAGGTGTTACCTTCCCTCTCTCTCTGAGTCTAATGAGAGGTGTTACCTTCCCTCTCTCTCTACAAGTCTAATGAGAGGTGTTACCTTCCCTCTCTCTCTATGAGTCTAATGAGAGGTGTTCTAGGAACACCAAGGCCCTGCCTGGAACACACATCACCTCTGCTTTACTGGAGCGTCAGGCCTTCTCAGAACATGATGCTGTCACCTAAGGCTCCCTCCTCCTCCTCCACCTCCTCCTCATCCACCTCCTCCTCCTAGTTCAGGCCTTCTCAGAACATGATGCTGTCACCTAAGGCTCCTCCACCTCCTAGTTCAGCCCTTCTCAGAACATCATGGTGTGTTGTGTGTTGTGTCTCTGCAGGTACGTGGGGGACATGCTAGCCTGGCTCCACCAAGCCACCGCCTCAGAGAAAGAACATCTGGATGCTCTGCTGAAACAAGTCACCATGCAGAGTACGTATCTGTCTGTCTGTCTGTGTCTGTGTCTGTCTGTCTGTCTGTCTGTGTCTGCCTGTCTGTGTCTGTCTGTGTCTGTCTGTGTCTGTCTGTGTCTGTCTGTCTGTCTGTCTGTCTGTGTCTGCCTGTCTGTGTCTGCCTGTGTCTGCCTGTCTGTGTCTGCCTGTCTGTCTGTCTATCTGTCTGTCTATCTGTACGTCCTCTCAGCTCAGCACTAGACTAGAGCACGGCTGTAGCTACTGTCGGCTCAACAGAGCCAATATGTGACACATTCTAATGCTTTGGTCCTCATGTCTGATCTGATGTAATGATCTGACTTTTCTTTAGAAAAATGTGAATACATTTCCGCGTCGTCGACAACCAGGCTAGCGTACCACCAGGCTAGCGTACAATCAGGCTAGCGTACCACCAGGCTAGCGTACCACCAGGCTAGTGTACCACCAGGCTAGCGTACCACCAGGCTAGCGTACAACCAGGCTAGCGTACAACTAGGCTAGCGTACCACCAGGCTAGCGTACCACCAGGCTAGCGTACCACCAGGCTAGCGTACCACCAGACTAGCGTACCACCAGGCTAGCGTACCACCAGGCTAGCGTACCACCAGGCTAGCGTACCACCAGGCTAGCGTACAACCAAGCTAGCGTACCACCAGGCTAGCTTACCACCAGGCTAGCGTACCACCAGGCTAGCGTACAATCAGGCTAGCGTACAACCAGGCTAGCGTACCACTAGGCTAGCGTACAACCAGGCTAGCGTACAACCAGGCTAGCGTACAACCAGGCTAGCGTACAACCAGGCTAGCCTACCACCAGGCTAGCGTACCACCAGGCTAGCGTACCACCAGGCTAGCGTACCACCAGGCTAGCGTACCACCAGGCTAGCGTACCACCAGGCTAGTGCACAACCAGGCTAGCGTACAACCAGGCTAGCGTACCACCAGGCTAGCGTACTGTATGACTGCTCTACGTCCTCAAGACTGTTCCTTGTTCCTCTGGTCCCCAGGCGTGGAGGAGAACCTGCAGGAGGTGGTGGGACACATCACAGAGGGGGTCTGCAGGCCGCTCAAGGTGAGCTGGACTCTCTGGCCCAGGGAACAGACACACACTGCAGGCTTGCTGCTCCAGTAGTAGAGGTGGAGGTGTTGTGTTATGTTGTTGACGTGTCTCTGGTCTGTCCACAGGTGCGTATAGAGCAGGTGATCGTAGCAGAGCCAGGTGCCGTCCTGCTCTACAAGCTCTCCAACCTGCTCAAGTTCTACCATCACACCATCAGGTACTGATGTCATATGATGGCTTTTTATCACCAAACTGAACTAGAGGCACTGGCATGGACACGGCACGATATATTACTCAGTGGTTGTCCAGGAACAATACTGTGATTTGTGACACGTTCTAACGCTTTGGTCCTCATGTCGGGATCTGATGTAATGAGAATCCTCTCTCCTCCTCCCTCTTTCCTCCTCCTCTCCCCTCCTCCTCTCTCTCCTCTCTCCTCCCCCCCTCCTCTCTCTCCTCTCTCCTCCCCCCCTCTTCTCTCTCCTCCTCCCTCTCTCCTCAGCTCCATCATAGGTACCAGTGTGGCGTCTCTGCTGATGACCATAGAGGAGATGCACATCCTCAGCAAGAAGATGTTCTTCAACAGCCTGAGTCTGCATGCCAGCAGGCTGATGGACAAGGTACACCTAACCCTAACTATAGATGGACAAGGTAGGATAGAGTCTCCACGCCAGCAGCCTGAGGGAAAAGGTAGGATAGAGTCTGCATGCCAGCAGGCTGATGGACAAGGTAGGACAGAGACACGACTACAGAAACATCTAGAACATCTATAGAGACACAACTACAGATATAGAAACATCTAGAACATCTATAGAGACACAACTATAGATGAAACATCTAGAACATCTATGGAGACACAACTATAGATGAAACATCTAGAACATCTATAGAGACACAACTATAAATGAAACATCTAGAACATCTATAGAGACACAACTATAGATGAAACATCTAGAACATCTATAGAGACACAACTACAGAAACATCTAGAACATCTATAGAGACACAACTACAGAAACATCTATAGAGACACAACTATAGATGAAACATCTAGAACATCTTTAGAGAGAGAACTATAGATGAAACATCTAGAACAGGGGTGCTCATTACGTCGATCGCGATCGACCGGTCGATCGCGAAGGTAGTGTGGGTAGATCACACGGCATTGGAAAAAAAAAAAAAAAAAAAAAAAAAAAAATTGATATTTTTTCGGGAAAAGTAGCCGGGGACGCCTCCCGTCTGGACCACACAGGAGAGGGCATCACTCAGCCCCGCGCCGCCTCACAACACACACACACACACACACACACACACACACACACACACACAGACAAGCACACACACACACACACACACACACACACAGACAGACAGACACAAGCACACACACATGCACACACAGACAGACAGACACACACACACACACACACACACACACACAGACAGACAGACACACACAGACAGACAGACAGACAGACACACACACACACACTCCGCCGCCCGGAGACGTCGATGGCACCTGGCTTGGCACTGGCCAGTCTGGTGTAAACCACTCAGAGCTCCTGAGTTAATGTTAATGTTAATGGACTACCAGTGTGAATATTTGTTATATAGTTTAATAAATCTCTTCTTTGATTTTGAAACAGTGTAGCGTGGCCTTAATTTGTTATTATTACAGTACATTTTTGTGTTCGCAGCAATGGCAATATGTTTTATTTGGTTGGTAGATCTTGTTGAGCTGGTAATTTGAAAAGTAGCTCACAAGCCTAAAAAGTGTGAGCACCCCTGATCTAGAACATCTATAGAGAACTATAGATGAAACATCTAGAACATCTATAGAGAGAGAACTATATATTAAACATCCAGAACATCTATAGAGACACAACTATAGATGAAACATGGACACGGTAGGATAGAGACACAACTGGTAAACACCTAGGTCCAACCTAGCAACGTGGACGCTAGGCTAAGCTACGCTAAGCACTTAAGCGTCCAAGTTTCTCAAAATTGGCTTCCGAATGTTCCCAGAACTGAGCTGATCTGGGCTCTGTGAAAACAACCCTGCTGCTAGCTGATCAATAGAACGTAACACGACTGATCCCCTTAGCGGAGAGGCTAATCACATCTGCCAGGGAGTTTAGAGGGGTTACTGTTCAAGCCAAAGCTAATGCTGGAAACACAGCCTTGTCATAATGAGCTATATTAGAGGGCCGTAGTGCTTGGGGGGGGGGGGGGGGGGATGGGCAGTGTGATACATGTTCCAGGGGCCCGGGGGGGGGAGGGGCTCCTCATTTAGACAGCAGCAGGCGGAGGTTAGCCAACAGCCTGGAGAAGAGACTCTGTCTGTGGTTTGCCCTGAGTGTTATGAGGTGACAGTCCTGATGTGATTGTGTTGTGAAAGGCTCCTCTCTGTCCTGTAGAAGACAGATGAAGATGTTGTAGATGTTGTAGATGTTTCTGGCCTGAGAGAACAACTTGTTTTCAGTCGTCTGCCCTTCCCTCCATCCCCTCCCCATCCTCCTCCTTCTCCTCCCCCTCCTCCTCCTCCCTCTCCTCCTCCTCCTCCTCCTCCTCCCCCTCTTGTCCCTGGTCCAGGTGGAGCTGCCCCCCCCAGACCTGGGGCCCACGGCGTCCCTGACCCAGACCCTGGCTCTGCTGCGGGAGGTGCTGGCCTCCCACGACTCCTCCGTGGTCCCCCTGGACGCCCGCCAGGCCGACTTCGCGCAGGTAACACCCCTGTCTCCATGGTAACGCCCAGGTAACAGCAGCAAGTAGGGATGCTCCGATCTGGATTTTTGGGGCCGATACCGATCACCGATTTTTTTCCTCAAGATCTACCGATACCGATACCAATCTTTTTTTAAATACATAACTGTAGGCCTACTGACTGGATAATAGCCTACCGTATTTTCCGCACTATAAGGCGCACTTAAAAGCCTTTAATTTTCAAAAAAAACGACAGTGCGCCTTATAACCCGGAGCGCCTTATATATGGATCAATTGGTTAATTTGTTGATCCATACTGGTTGTACACGGCGCTCAAGGCGCTCTGTCAAAATGTTTCAGTACGACTGGTAAACTACAAAGCCGCACCGCTTGCAGCATTACGGTAATCAGTAAACACCGGTATACTGTGCTTACTCACAGTCCCACACCACAAGACCCCAAGTAAAGAAGACTAAACAGAGTTTCCGAGGGAACAAAGTGAGATTCTTGGTGCTTTCAACTTGAAGTTTTAAAGTACCCACTCGATATAATAAACAACAGTTTAACGATCACTAAACACTTATCATTTGTGTATTGGATTCATTATTCTCGTTTGCCGGAGGCTACCGGTAAGGGAGGGTTGACTTGTAAACATAGTTTCGTTTTAGCTCGTGTTCAAAAGCAAGAACTGTGTGTTCATCTAGTTATGTGTAGTTATGTGTTTTTAGCATGTCGATGTTCTCCCAGTATGTTGTCATGTTATTAAAATACAGTTTAGACCTTCGTAGCGATGTGTTTTGTTAGCTGTTAGCCGCTAGCAGCGTTTGTTGTGGTTTGGTCAGAGTCACTTTTCTCCCATTCAGTGTTTGAGGTGAACCAACATTCAAATACGCCTGTCGTGTTCAATCTTTCTCTGATTTGAATGTATGACACATCATTTGAAAGCTTACAATCTGTAGTTTAAGCATGTGTAAAAACTG
Organism: Nansenia antarctica; assembly: GCF_963989245.1. Taxonomy (NCBI): domain Eukaryota; kingdom Metazoa; phylum Chordata; class Actinopteri; order Argentiniformes; family Microstomatidae; genus Nansenia; species Nansenia antarctica. The sequence goes on along the minus strand of NC_137674.1, from coordinate 90,018,111 downwards.
AAAAAGTACGTTGCACATTTCACCAGGAGCTGTCACATATTGGTTGTTGGTTATAATTGTATAGCCTATTGGTTGTTTTCTGGTGTTGTTTTGCTCTGTTTGTAGTCTACTTGATGTATTTTTATCAGCTGTTAAATCACCACAGCGGTTAATCCACTAATAGAGATAATAGCAGATTGAAAATGCTTGTAGCTAACTACTCTATATCTCGTGGTTGCAGCTATTGCGAATTGCTATTCACGCGAGTCAGCTGTGAATCACCGCAGGTCCTTGACGCTTGTTGCAAAAATGGATGACGAACGGCTGATACTTGAGGTGGAAAAATATATATTTTTGACAGTGGAGCAGGTAGAACGTTGACGGTGAGAACGCTCAGGTGGAGCTTGGACAACGGGAAGTTGACACAACACCGATGGAGAGGTGACGCAACGCAGTAGGTGGAGCTTGGGCGTAACGCAACCCCAGTCAAACGTTTGACTGCAGTATCTATTCTATGCGCCTTATAATCCGGTGCGTCCTGTATATGAAAACAGTTCTAAAATAGGCTATTCATTGAAGGTGCGCCTTATAGTGCGGAAAATACGGTACATATATTTTGCTTTTTAGACAAAAGTCTTGATCCATTAGGCACCAAGCAAACACAGACCCAAGTCAGTCGATATGGCTGTATAAAAGACATCATAAACGTGGCCTTCATGGTTTACATACGCAGGGGTGCAAACTGGCGATGGACCAAAAAGGTGACACTTTTTTTTGTCCGTAGATGGTTAGATCTATCATTAACAGTGGTCTATCAATGATGCGTGTGTAAGTAGCGATGGCCCTGACCGTAACACCCGCATAATTAATGTAAGCAATCTGTTCCTAAATTAATTATGCGGGTTCCTGCAGGTTTCAACAAGTTACATTTAAGACCTTTATAAGAACACTTTTAATAGATTTTAAGACCTATTGAGCAAGTATTGTTATTAGACTCACATTCATTGATTCTTTTCATTAGCAATGCTGGGTGATCTGTTCTGTTGCATATAGAACAATGATAATGTAAGTTAGCCTACTTTATCAATTCTTGATTCATTTCCATTGCTTCTCAACACAATACTAGATATAATAGCATAAATAACAGAATAAACTCACACACTTACTTACACTGCATAGCCTACATACTGAGATATGGCACACACACACACACCTCTCACAGGAGGGTCACACACACACACACACACACACACACCTCTCACAGGTACACACACACCTCTCACAGGAGGGTCACACACACACACACACACACACACACACACACACACGTACAGCTACACACACACGCTATATTTACTAAAACACACACACCGTTGCTACCACTGCAAGTTTGAAGAAATTATAACTTCACATGCCTACAGTCGAATCGCCTCCTTCGGCGATTATCATATCGTGGCCTCTTGTCTTATCATTTCACATGGCAACATATCAGGGTTTTGGGCGCAGCTTAACGTTGTAAATTTATTTTATTAGAATGCTCGTCCATTAACCAATGTCACACGAGCAATAAGTGCACGTTTTGATGTTGTCTCCCATCCGCACATTCCCACGCAGTGGGTCTGGCGACAATAATACATTTTCCGGTCTGACTTTTTAAATAAAAATAAAATCGATTCTACGCAAGTCTAAAGCACACAGAAGCCATTAAAAAGGTTTATTTTGAAAGTCTCGCCCTGTGTCTGATCCTGATGTTATAGAAGCAGCGTAGCAGCATGGTAGAAGCGACGCGAGACAGTCTAGGGCTGCGTTCGTAAATTCGCTCTGAGAGCGCCGGAGGGCACACTGGGCTCAACGTCATAAAGGGACCAAGTAATTTGATTGGACAAGAGGCATTCCATGACTGCTGGTCAGATTTCCAGAGCGAATTTACGAACGCAGCCTAGAGCTACACCACTCACCGACTCGTAGTTTTTTTGTTGTAAAGTACCCACTCAATATAATAAACAACAGTTTAACGATCACTAAATACTTTATGGATTGGATTCACCATTCTCGTTTGCCATAGACTACTGTTTGGTAAGGCTTTTGTAAATACTTTTGTTTTGGGACGTGTTTGTGTTTGGGGCTGTATGATAAAAAAATACCGCTTCTCTTGAAATCACTCTCCAGCTCCTATGACGCTTTGAGGTCAATGCATTATTTTTTGGGGTGAACTACCGTAATAACCCTAAATGGTTAGAGAGTGCAACGAATCTGCTTTCAGAAACTGTTGGATTTTTTTCGATTGCACATATAGTTCAAGAATTACGATAGTTTGAACGAACCCTGTAAAATCCTGTTGAGAAGTTATCGCAACATAAAAATAACGTTTTCCCACAATAAAATAACTTAAAAGATCGGCTTTTGCGATCGGCCATTTTTGCCGATCACCGATCGAGTCATTTGGAGTGAAATCGGCCGATTTAAATCGGTGGCCGATAAATCGGAGCATCCCTAGCAGCAAGCTGCCATGCAAGGCGCCGGCCCGCTCACTGGGAGCAATTTGGGGTTCAGTGTCTTGCCCACGGACACCTCGACGAGATGTGGCCAGCCGGGGCTTGAACCGCCGATCTGCCGACCTTGCGATCATTAGACGCCGGCTCTACCTCCTGAGACACAGCCACACCTAAGCAACTATAATAAAGCTCTCCTCTCTCTCTCTCTCTCTCTCTCTGTCTCTGTCTCTCCTCTATAGTAAAGCTCTCTCTCTCTCTCTGTCTCTCCTCTAGAGTAAAGCTCTCTCTCTCTGTCTCTCTCTCTCTCTCTCTCTGTCTCTCCTCTATAGTAAAACTCCCTCTCTCTCTCTCTGTCTCTCTCTCTCTCTGTCTCTCTCTCTCTCTGTCTCTCCTCTATAATAAAGCTCTTCTCTCTCTCTCTCTGTCTCTCCTCTATAGTAAAACTCCCTCTCTCTCTCTCTCCTCTCTCTCTCTCTCTCTGTCTCTCCTCTATAGTAAAGCTCTCTCTCTCTCTGTCTCTCCTCTATAGTAAAGCTCTCTCTCTCTCTCTCTCTCTCTCTCTCTCTCTCTCTCTCTCTCTCTCTGTCTCTCCTGTATAGTAAAGCGCTCTCTCTCTCTGTCTCTCTCTCTCTGTCTCTCTCTCTCTGTCTCTCCTCTATAGTAAAGCTCTTTCCTCTCTCTCTCTCTCTCTCTCTCTGTCTCTGTCTGTCTCTCCTCTATAGTAAAGCTCTCTCTCTCTCTCCCTCTTTCTCCCAGGTGTTGTCGTGTATCCTGGACCCCCTGCTCCAGCTGTGCACGGTGTCGGCCAGTAACCTGGGCACAGCAGACATGGCCACCTACATGGTGAACTCCCTGTACGTGATGAAGACCACGCTGGCGCTGTTTGAGTTCACTGACAAGAGGCTGGAGATGCTGGAGTTCCAGGTAGAACTGTCTGGTCCATCAGAACCTCTCTGTAGAACTGTCTGGTCCACCAGAACCTCTCTGTAGAACCTCTGGTCCACCAGAACCTCTTTGTAGAACCTCTGGTCCACCAGAACCTCTGTAGAACCTCTGGTCCACCAGAACCTCTCTGTAGAACCTCTGGTGTTACTACACTACCTCTGTAGACCCTCTGGTGTTACTACACCACCTCTGGTGTTACTACACTACCTCTGTAGACCCTCTGGTGTTACTACACTACCTCTGTAGACCCTCTGGTGTTACTACACCACCTCTGTAGACCCTCTGGTGTTACTACACTACCTCTGTAGACCCTCTGGTGTTACTACACTACCTCTGTAGACCCTCTGGTGTTACTACACTACCTCTGTAGACCCTCTGGTGTTACTACACCACCTCTGTAGACCCTCTGGTGTTACTACACTACCTCTGTAGACCCTCTGGTGTTACTACACTACCTCTGTAGACCCTCTGGTGTTACTACACCACCTCTGTAGAACCTCTGGTGTTACTACACTACCTCTGTAGAACCTCTGGTGTTACTACACCACCTCTCCATGCTGCTACGCTGCTTCTATAACATCAGGATCAGACACAGGGCGAGACTTTCAAAATAAACCTTTTTAATGGCTTCTGTGTGCTTTAGACTTGCGTAGAATCGTTTTTTTTTTTTTAAGTCAGACCGGAAAATGTATTATTGTTGCCAGACCCACTGCGTGGGAATACGACGCGTGCGGATGAGAGACAACATATACAACAAAACTTGCACACTTATTGCTCGTGTGACATTGGTTAAGCTGCGCCCAAAACCCTGATATTTTGCCACGTGAAATGATAAGACAAGAGGCCACGATATGATAATCGCCGTAGGAGGCGATTTGACTGTAGGCATGTGAAGTTATAATTTCTTCAAACTTGCAGTGGTAGCAACGGTGTGTGTGTGTTTTAGTAAATGTAGCGTGTGTGTGTACCTGTACGTGTGTGTGGCCCTCCTGTGAGAGGTGTGTGTGTGCCATATCTCAGTATGTAGGCTATGCAGTGTAAGTGAGTGTAAGTAGCCTAAGTGTGTGAGTTTATTCTGTTATTTATGCTATTATATCTAGTATTGTGTTGAGAAGCAATGGAAGTGAATCAAGAAATTGATAAAGTAGGCTAACTTACATTATCATTGTTCTATATGCAACAGAACAGATCACCCAGCATTGCTAATGAAAAGAATCAATGAATGTGAGTCTAATACCAATACTTGCTCAATAGGTCTTAAAATCTATTAGAAACGGTCTTATAAAGGTCTTAAATGTAACTTGTTGAAACCTGCAGGAACCCGCATAATTACTTTAGGAACAGGTTGCTTACATTAATTATGCGGGTGTTAAGGCCAATGCACACAGCGTGCGATTTCTGTTGCGCGACAACATTCCATTGCAACGCACACGGCGTGCGATGCGATTTTTGTTGCGCCGCAAAATTCCATTTTCAACTCACACCATTGAAGTCTATGAGAAAATCATAAAAAATCGCATCCCAATGCACACGGCGTGCGATGCAATTTCTGTTGCACCTCAACATTCCATTCTCAATTGTTACGTAGTCGGACCAGGCAGGCTGATTACAATAGGCTCTACCAATATTGCTTGCCTTGCTTCCACAATTTCTACAAGATACAACTGGACATATTGTGATAAAATATGTGGGTCCCCTGATTTAGGGGTATTGGTAAAATGGCAGGAGAGGGAGCGCACAAAACACACAGCCAGAAAGGTGTATTATAAAAGCCACTTTATTATTATGGGCGATGATCAGGCGGACATAGATTCGGAGGACGGCATAGTTCAATAAGTTAGACTTGGTTTCCCTAATTACCATTACAAACAGTGTACAAAAAAGGCACGCTCTATTGGAGCCACAGCACGCTTATAAAGCCACACATAGAAGCATGCTCATATCGAGCCACAACATAACCAAACCATAAGCTACTAGTCATTATAAACAAACGCATGATGTCGATTAGCTTCATTAGCTGGCTGGCTAGCATTTGTAAACCGATTCTCAATCGCACGGAGCTACAACGTCCGACTGAATACACACATCAGTGTTGTCAGAATAGTTACAGAATAGTTTAGCTACACTAGTAAAAGTACAAACAAACGCATGTTGTCAATGCGCTAGCTAGCATTCCTTGCTAATACTTACGAGATCACCTCCCCCCATCTTGACAACTAGTCCTCTCGCCGTCCAACAGAGAAATCCGATATGAACAAAACCATAGCTCCCTATGGCACTGAATAAACGTTATCAGCTTTTCGTCATCCATTTTTACATACACGTAGCCTACGTACAGTAGAGTAAATATAAATGTTGGGTTGCCAGAGTCCGGTTTTCAGTGGACAGTGTCTATACAACATGTGTATAATTTGGCTGGTCATTCAGTCGTGCTAGATTAGAAATCTGCCAACCCCGTGCAGCCAAAAACGATATCGTAGATGAGTAAACTAATATTATATATATAGTAATATATAGTAAACGAATATAATATATATAGTATAAGTATAAATAACGTTACTTGTTCAAAGATTTACGATAGCCTTCAATCTTCAGCACGTCATAGAAACACACAGTCAAGAAACAAAATATGTTTACATGTCTCTGATTGCTTTTCTGTTTCACCCTATCCTGCCTTGCAAAGTCACACATTGTTTTGGAGAGTTAAAAATATGTTTTAAAATAGGTCATTGATGTCGTCATGCAATTAGCGAAAAGGCGAGACATTTCTAATGACAGCTGTGCCACGGAGTAGTGAATGATGTGCCAGTATGTATTTGAAATATATGATATGAAAATGAAATGATAATGTTGTACATCATAAACCCTTCATGTACCGTAGGTACTGTATCAGACCTTTTGGGTCAGACCTTCAGCCTTTAACTTCTTTCAAAAAAGGAGACAGTCAAAAATGTATGCTCCAGTCTCTCTCCCCGTTATGAGTGACTCAATTAATTTAGATAGACCAGTTGAAGTTTTCCCAATTGTCCCATTGTGATGCAATAATCCGTCGCACCACAAACTTTTACAACATTTGCAAAATTTGACAGTGCGACAAAACTCGCACGCCGTGTGCTTTGTCCCATTCAAAATGAATGGAATCGAATTTTCGCCGTGCGATTAAAATCGGGGCCGTGTGTGTTGGGATGCGATGTTCTCATAGACTTCCATGCAAACTTCAAAATGGAATGTTGTCGTGCAACAGAAATCGCACGCTGTGTGCATTGGCCTTTAAGGTCAGGGCCATCGCTACTTACACGCGCATCATTGTTAGACCACTGTTAATGCTAAAAAAAGTGTCACCTTTTTGGACCATCGCCAGTTTGCACCCCTGTCATAACTGTATATAGCTCATAACTGTACATAGCTCATAACTGTATATAGCTCATAACTGTATATAGCTCATAACTGTACATAGCTCATAACTGTATATAGCTCATAACTGTATATAACTCATAACTGTATATAGCCTATAACTGTATATACGTCTAAACTATACTGATGTTTACAATACTACCTCTGCACATACTGTATATTACATAGTTACCTATCACTACCATTCTTGTTCTATTCATATCATGCCCTTATATCAATATCTGTACCTGTACTCTGTACTGGTTGGATGCTAAACTGCATGTCGTTGTATAGTACTGTACTCTGCCATGACAATAAAGTTGAATCTAATCTAATCTAATCTGTCTGTCTGTCTGTCTGTCTGTCTCTCTGTCTGTCTGTCTGTGTGTCTGTCTCAGATCGAGGCTCATCTGGACACCCTCATTAACGAGCAGGCGTCGTTCGTTCTGACCAGAGCAGGGCTGAGTCACCTCTACAGCTGCGTCCAGCAGCACCTCCCAGACCAGGTGAGCTACTCCTCTCTGTGTCCTCTAGTCTGGTCTGAACTACCTCCTCTCTGTGTCCTCTAGTCTGGTCTGAACTACCTCCTCTCTGTGTCCTCTAGTCTGGTCTGAACCTCTCTGTGTCCTCTAGTCTGGTCTGACTGACCAGGTGAGCTACCTCCTCTCTGTGTCCTCTAGTCTGGTCTGACAGACCAGGTGAGCTACCTCCTCTCTGTGTCCTCTAGTCTGGTCTGAACCTCTCTGTGTCCTCTAGTCAGGTCTGACAGACCAGGTGAGCTACCTCCTCTCTGTGTCCTCTAGTCTGGTCTGAACCTCTCTGTGTCCTCTAGTCAGGTCTGACTGACCAGGTGAGCTACCTCCTCTCTGTGTCCTCTAGTCAGGTCTGACAGACCAGGTACCTCTCTGTGTCCTCTAGTCAGGTCTGACAGACCAGGGACCTCTCTACCTCCTCTCTGTGTCCTCTAGTCTGGTCTGACAGACCAGGTGAGCTACCTCCTCTCTGTGTCCTCTAGTCTGGTCTGACAGACCAGGTGAGCTACCTCCTCTCTGTGTCCTCTAGTCAGGTCTGACAGACCAGGTGAGCTACCTCCTCTCTGTGTCCTCTAGTCAGGTCTGACAGACCAGGTACCTCTCTGGGTCCTCTAGTCAGGTCTGACAGACCAGGGACCTCTCTACCTCCTCTCTGTGTCCTCTAGTCTGGTCTGACAGACCAGGTGAGCTACCTCCTCTCTGTGTCCTCTAGTCTGGTCTGACAGACCAGGTGAGCTACCTCCTCTCTGTGTCCTCTAGTCAGGTCTGACAGACCAGGTGAGCTACCTCCTCTCTGTGTCCTCTAGTCAGGTCTGACAGACCAGGTACCTCTCTGGGTCCTCTAGTCAGGTCTGACAGACCAGGGACCTCTCTACCTCCTCTCTGTGTCCTCTAGTCAGGTCTGACAGGGCAGGTACCTCTCTGTGTCCTCTAGTCAGGTCTGACAGACCAGGTAAACTACCTCCTCTCTGTGTCCTCTAGTCAGGTCTGACAGGTAGCTCTCTGTGTCCTCTAGTCAGTTTCTGACAGACCAGGTACCTCTCTGTGTCCTCTAGTCAGGTCTGACAGACCAGGTACCTCTCTGTGTCCTCTAGTCAGGTCTGACAGACCAGGTGAGCTACCTCCTCTCTGTGTCCTCTAGTCAGGTCTGACAGGTAGCTCTCTGTGTCCTCTAGTCAGGTCTGACAGACCAGGTACCTCTCTGTGTCCTCTAGTCAGGTCTGACAGACCAGGTACCTCTCTGTGTCGTCATCCGCTGACAAAATGACGCTTTACGTAGCCTAGATTATTCTAGATTATTCTAGGTTATTCTAGGTTATTCTAGATTATTCTAGATTATTCTAGATTATTCTAGGTTATTGTAGATTATTCGCCCCAAACCAGTTCATGGAAACACGTATTCGCATTTTCTTTCTTATTATTATCAACGTATTGAGCTGAATGACCTACGTTCTGGATGGGTCTGGTCTGGTTCTGGTTTAAACTGCTCTGGGTCTTGTGGAAAGGTCTGGTCTGGTCTGGTCTGGTCTGGTCTGGTCTGGTCTGGTCTGTGACCTCACATTGACCCGTACCAAGGGCCATTCTGGGGCCAATGACAACAGTTATATCTTCTACACAGTCATAGTTATTAGTATCTTCTCCACCCTGGGAGAACTGAAGCACCAGACCTTTAGATCAGAATGAAACCCTGTTCTTCTGTATGTAGTGAGGTGTGTTTGTTCTTCTGTATGTAGCAAGGTGTGTTTGTTGCGTCCTCTGTTCCTCTATATGGTAGTGAGGTGTGTTCGTTGCGTCCTCTCTAATGGTAGTGAGGTGTGTTCGTTGCGTCCTCTCTAATGGTAGTGAGGTGTGTTTGTTGCGTCCTCTCTAAGTGCCCAGCGGCTAAACAAATTGCCTCTCTGGGTAATTTCCCCCGGCATAGACTTCATTATTTCCCTGACCTCTTCAGAAAAAGACATTACTATGGTTACCATGGTTACCATGGTGAGGCTGTCGTAGGTAGAACAACGTTTCAGACTCAGCAGCTGTCAACCACTGGTCAGGAAATAAAAGCGCCATACCTTAATGGAGCCTGATTCTCCTGAAGGAGTTGTCACACACGCTGCCAATCACACAAACAGACGTCAGGCTGAGTACTGAGGGTGAGGATAGGGACAAGGGACTTGGAGATGTACTGTTAGCACTAGAACAGCCGTTTGACCCTGTGAGTAAAATAAATGTTATATCTTTGCACTCGATCAAATTTCAGGACCCTCCTTTCAGGACTTGTCCTAGATATGTCCGTTCTACCACCCAGTATCCTTACATGTTCTACATCACACTCTGTAGGACGTGAGGAAGGCTGTCTGTAGGACGTGTGCATGAGGAAGGCTGTCTGTAGGACATGAGGAGGACCGGGGAGGTTAAATGTGTTTAGGCTGGTAAGTGTTTCTGTGTTTCTGGGAAGTTCCGTTTCTGTCTCATTTGATTGGCCGGAGGCAGAGAGAGCAGAGGTAGGGATGCTGGGATGCTGGGCTCAGGAGGCTATAGCTGCATGGAAGTGTGTGTGTGTGTGTGTGTGTGTGTGTGTGTGTGTGTGTGTGTGTGTGTGTGTGTGTGTGAGAGTGTGAGAGTGTGAGAGTGTGTGTGAGAGTGTGTGTGTGCGTGTCTGTGCGTGTCTGTGTGTGTGTGTGTGTGTGTGTGTGAGAGTGTGTGAGTTTGTGTGTGTGTGTGTGTGTGTGTGTCTGTGAGTGAGAGTGTGTGAGTGAGAGTGTGTGAGTCTGTGTGTGTGTGTGTGTGTGTGTGTGTGTGTGTGTGTGTGTGTGTGTGTGTGTGTGTGTGTGTGTGTGTGTGTGTGTGTGTGTGTGTGTGTGTGTGTGTGTGTGAGTGAGTGAATGCATGCATGCAAGTGTGTGCTCACCCTCAGACCAGACTGATGAACAAGACAAAGTCAACTAGAGGTTAGAGGTTAGCAGCATCAGAAGGGTTCAACACAGACCAGGAACAGGAACTGAGTTCATTAACCACCTCAACCTTTCCATCTTTGTTACGTTCTAACATTACCCCCCCCCCCCAGCCATTGGTTGGACCTTGCAGTGTCCTTAAATGTGATTGGTCTATTCCTCTGTCCAGGGCCCTCTGTCCAACCTGCCCAGCATGGACAGCTCCTCTATGAAAGCAGCCATGGTGAGACACAGAGGCTGTGGTCAACACACCCCTTCACCTTCTCCACATGTTGTTGTGTTATAGACTCTATTATATCGACTATTTAAAATTGATTAAATGAATACATTTGTCATCAATCCACACACAATACCCCATAATGACAAAGTGAAAATTAGTTTTTAGAAATGTCTGCAAATGTATTAAAATGTAAACACAGAAATACCCTTTGCTAAAAGGGTCATCTTAATCCAAGGTTAATAGTTAATGTAATTTTTAAATCTGTTTTTATAGGTCTCTGATTTGCATAGGAATCATTTACAAATTCTTCATGTTCTCATTATTGATGTTGGCTTCGTTCATGTTGTCTCTCTCTCTCTCATAACTCTCTCTCATATCTCTATCTCTCTCTCATATCTCTCTCATCTCTCTCATATCTCTCATCTCTCTCTCATATCTCTCTCTCTCTCATCTCTCTCATATCTCTCATATCTCTCATATCTCTCTCTCTAATATCTCTCTCATATCTCTCTCATATCCCTCTCATATCTCTCTCATATCTCTCTCATATCCCTCTCATATATCTCTCATATATCTCTCATATCTCTCTCATATCTCTCTCATATCTCATATCTCTCATCTCTCTCTCATATCCCTCTCATATCTCTCATCTCTTTCATATATCTCTCATATCTCTCTCATATCTCTCTCATATATCTCTCATATCTCTCATCTCTCTCTCAGGTCCAGTTCGACCGCTACCTCTCCTCCCCCGACACCTTCGTGATGCCTCAGCTCAACTTCCTGCTCAGCGCAGCCATCAAGTGAGTCCTCCTCCCTCCTCCCTCCTCCCTCACCCTCACCTGTAGAAGTTTAATCATAATAAAACATGTGTGTGCTCTCATCATCGTTCTGTCTGCAAGTCCCTCACATCACTAATCCCTCTGCTAACTGGAACTCCTAACCCTAACTAGAGAACCAGAGTGTCTGCTGGGAAGACAGGATGTGTCTGTTAATGATAATAATAATAATAATAATAACAATAATAACAATAATAATAACAACAACAACAATAATAATAATAATAATAATAAAAATAAAAATAATAACAATTATAATAACCTCTATTTGTATAGCACTTTTCCTGCAAAAAATTGCAGCTCAAAGTGCTCCAATCATTATATAATCATCATTTAATTATTTAGTCATTTAAAGGCAATATTAAAAAGATGGGTTTTTAGTCTTGACTTGAACATTATGTGCTGAGGTTGCATCCCTAATGTAAACTGGCAGTGAGACACAATCTGGAGCATAAAATGAGAATGCAGCCTCACCAAATCTCTTCTTTTGTACATGTGGTACACAGAGAAAACCAGCGTCAGAAGACCTGAGAGCTCTATTGGGCTGATATGCTAGCAGAAGACCTGAGAGCTCTATTGGGCTGATATGCTAGCAGAAGACCTGAGAGCTCTATTGGGCTGATATGCTAGCAGAAGACCCGAGAGCTCTATTGGGCTGATATGCTAGCAAAAGACCTGAGAGCTCTATTGGGCTGATATGCTAACAGAAGACCTGAGAGCTCTATTGGGCTGATATGCTAGCAGAAGACCTGAGAGCTCTATTGGGCTGATATGCTAGCAGAAGACCTGAGAGCTCTATTGGGCTGATATGCTAGCAGAAGACCTGAGAGCTCTATTGGGCTGATATGCTAGGAGAAGGTGTGAACATATTGTGGTGCTGTGCCAGTGAGGCTTTAGAAACAAGCATGTTTACTGCAGAGTTTGAGCAGCATTCACTGTGGTAAAAGGACATGTTGCTTACATGGGGATATATAATAATACATGGGGTTATTATTATTATTAATAATAATAATAACAATAATAATAATAATACATTAGACTTTCTAGCGCTTTTCTAGACACTCAAAGACGTTTTACAAACTCAAAAGATTGAGTAGTAATAATAAAAAGAAACAAAAACTAAATAAAAGAAAGTATAGGGGTCTAATTAATTTATTTATTTCTAAATCTAAATCTAAGTGTCTTTGTAGGACAATCTACTCTGTATACTGCAGTTACACCTAGCTTTACACCAATTACACCTAGTAGATTTCGGGCAGAGAAGCGGCGAACAAGCAACGCCAGCGTCCTCTCTCGACCGTCATGAAAAGCTTGAATTTGTATCAACAATACAATAATATTGTAATTAATATATTGTAATGTAATATTATTATATGACCATGTCATACATCCATTACAACCATCTACATGCAGTCTCGTCATTGTTAGAGTCCAAACAAAACACTAATACCACCCAGCCCTAAATTAATACAACCCCAACCATGCACACACTCAGAGATGTCTCATGAATAGCTGTGTGTGTGTGTGTGTGTGTGTGTGTGTGTGTGTGTGTGTGTGTGTGTGTGTGTGTGTGTGTGTGTGTGTGTGTGTGTGTGTTATTGTTCAGAGACGAGAGGCACATGCTTTTAACTGGGTCTGGGGCAGCGCTGCTATTGGAGGGTTGAGGCTGTGAGTCACGTTTACCAGGAAATAAAGAGCTGAGAGCAGCACTCTGTGTCCCGCAGGTTAATGTTCTCTATTAATGGACCCGCAGGCTAATGGGCAGGGCTCATTCATTAGCTTCTGGTCCATTTCTCTCTCTCTCTCTCTCTCTCTCTCTCTCTCTCTCTCTCTCTCTCTCTCTCTCTCTCTCTCTCTCTCTCTCTCTCTCTCTCTCTCTCTCTCTCTCTGTCTCTCTATCACTCTCTTTTCTCGCCTGCCCCCACACCCACTAAAATAACACCCACACACACACTCCCACACACAACACAATGTTGTACTTTTCAATCTGACCATCTGATGACCAATACCAATACAATCACCACCAATCACCAGGCTGATTCAACACAACAACATTGAGGAGGTAATAACCTTGTAGCTGAATGCAGCGCCGCAGAAACAGAGTGATTAACCTCCCTGTGACTGTAGAGCACTTTATATACACATATATATATATACACTTTATATATATATATATATATATATATATATATATATATATATATATGTGTGTGTTACGGTACATGTGGGAATACGGTACATGTGGGAAAAATAGGGTTAGGGTTAGGTGCTACGTTGACTTAGTACATGCTGGCATGTCTAACCCTAACCCTAATCCTATCCCTAAACCTACCCCTAACCCCAACCCTAACCTTAACCCTAGCACCCTAGCACCTAACCCTAACCCTATTTTTCCCACATGTACCGTATTCCCACATGTACCGTAACATATACAGTTTATATACACATATATATGACATATCGAAACTGCAGCAATATGCTAATCTAATCAGAGCGAGCTAGCTAGCAAAGCATTTAGAAACCTTTACTTAGAGGCTAGCTAGCTGCTTATGTTGAATTCAGACATAGAGCTAGTTAGCCAGGTGTCAACTTACATTTGATTTATTGAAATGTTAAGTTAGATAAATGAATTATATGAACAAAAACAAAACACGAATGAACAGTGGTGCTGTTAGCTGGGTTTCACATGTACCACTATGTCATCTCCCACTGATTATCAAGTATTTAGTAAATAAACTGAACAATTAGAATGGACTTGTGCTGCCTTTGAAGCAGACATTTACATAACACATTTGGACTGAGTGAGTGGACACATCTGTTTTCTAGCTGAAGTAAGTGAAACTGAATTGAGGTTAATCAGTTGTGTTATCGCCATCAGACCTCTGCAGCTCATCCAGAACGCTGCCGCCCGTCTGGTGTTCAACCTCCCTAAATGTTCTCATGTCACCCCCCTCCTTCACACCCTGACAGCAGCTCACATCAGATTCAAGACCCTTGTGCTCGCCTACAGGGCAGCAAAGTTCCATTGCACCACTAGTACACACCCTCTAACCCCTCTATCTCCTCTAACTCTGCCTCTTCTCTAACCCCTAGTACACACCCTCTAACCCCTCTATCTCCTATAACTCTGCCTCTTCTCTAACCCCTAGTACACACCCTCTAACCCCTCTATCTCCTCTAACTCTGCCTCTTCTCTCTCTCAGAGACCAGATCTTCCGCCAGTCGACAGAGCTGGTGTGCCGGGCGTACGGGGAGGTCTATGCAGCCGTCAGCCTCCCCGCCAACGGCTACAAGGAGCCAGAGAGCCTGCTGCCCCGCTCCCCCCCGCAGGTCCAGGCCCTGCTGTCCTGAGACTCCTACTTCCTGTCCTGAGACTCCTACTTCCTGTCTGAGACTCCTACTTCCTGTCCTGAGAGTCCTACTTCCTGTCTGAGACACCTACTTCCTGTCCTGAGACTCCTACTTCCTGACAGACAGCTGTCTCCATGGTTACTCCCGCCTGTGTGGCTGAAGACCAGAGAGGGAACGTTGAATGAACCCAGTAAACAAAGAGTCCAAAAGGCGTCCTCAGGGAAGCCAGAATGTGGGTTCAGATGACGTCTTTCTAGGACGTCCAGGTGACATTTTTAGGACGTCTTATGGACTACAGAATCATCATACAGAATCATCTTCTGTAGTCCATACGACGTCCTAGAAAGACGTCATCTGAACCCACATTCTGGCTTCCCTGAGGACGTCTTCTGGACTCTTAGTTTCCTGGGAGGCTGTGTGGACCCTGACTCTGTGTGGACCCTGACCCTGTGTGGACCCTGACCCTGTGTGGACCCTGACCCTGTGTGGACCCTGACCCTGTGTGGACCCTGACTCTGTGTGGACCCTGACCCTGTGTGGACCCTGACCCTGTGTGGACCCTGACCCTGTGTGGACCCTGACCCTGTGTGGACCCTGACCCTCTGTGGACCCTGACTCTGTGTGGACCCTGACCCTGTGTGGACCCTGACCCTCTGTGGACCCTGACCCTGTGTGGACCCTGACCTTGTGTGGACTCCTGCCATGGAAGAGAAACTGAAAGGAAGAGGAAAAGAAAGGAAATGAAGTGTAATATAAACGTTGTATGATAACTGATATTTGTAAATATTATTTGATTAAATATATGAAGAAGGGAGACTGATGGAGACTTTGGTGATTGTGTGGATGGATGGATAGATGGATTTCTGAGTCTTTGTCTGCTAAACGAAAGGTCGTGGAGCAGAGAAATGACCCAGAGAAGCTTACTGCTCTCTCTCTCCCTCTCTCTCTCTCTCTCTCTGTCTGTCTCTGTCTCTGTCTCTCTCTCTCTCTCTCTCTGTCTGTCTGTCTCTCTCTCTGTCTCTCTCTCTGTCTCTTTCTGTCTCTGTCTCTCTCTGTCTCTCCCTCTCCCTCCCTCCCC
Source organism: Nansenia antarctica (assembly GCF_963989245.1). Lineage (NCBI taxonomy): Eukaryota > Metazoa > Chordata > Actinopteri > Argentiniformes > Microstomatidae > Nansenia > Nansenia antarctica. The sequence continues at coordinate 90,002,336 of NC_137674.1, read as the reverse complement.
CCTCTCTCTCTCTCTCTCTCTCCCTCTCTCTCTCTCAGGGTATCTTTGCCTCCGCCCTGATCTATAATTAGGAACAGCTCTGCCTTTCTTCTCATTAAAACTTTTTACTGAGCTGCATTAAAATACACTGAAATGTGCAGATATGAAATGAGAGAGATAGTTAAAGACATTAAATGACATTCTGTGGCCGCCTTGTCGAGGCGAGGGCCAATCAGGGCCTAGCTGGGGGCGTGTCTCCAGACAATGCCACTTTCATGTTTTTCAGGCCCAAACAGTCAAACAGTCACGCCATCGTTTAACTGCAGAACATGCCTGGCAGGCTTCTCCTGCTCAGCTATATTTAGAGAAGGTTTGATCTGATATGATCTTAGCTTACAGCAGCTTTCTATTTCTAGTCTCAGCAGCAGTAAAAATAGACCCACAACTGCTGATGAGATAAGAGGCGGCGGTGGGGAGGCGGTTAGTGCTGATGTGACTGTAGACGTGACAGCTGTGTCACGAGAGGCCTTGTCCTTGTCCAGGGTCACATGACCATAGTCTTTACAATGGGATGCTGCTACTTACACACAAAGACCACTAGTTGGACGTCTTGTAAATGAGCCTGCCTCCTACACAGAAAAACTGCAACATAGCTTCATACTAGCTTATCCTGATGTGATTTAGAAAATGTAAGGATACTGGGTGGTAGAACGCACAGCTGTGGTAGCTGTGGGTTCATATACAGTGTGTGTGTATATATATATATATATATATATATATATATAGTATAGTATATAGTATATATAGATATACGCTTTGATCATCCAGTATTTCAACTAGAACAGTCAGACTGAAAGGTGCAAAAGATGTTGTTTATTGCGCGAGCTTTCGGTCATAGACCTTCTCCAGGCAGGTCTGTTATAACCTAACATATATATAACAGGTCTGTTATAACCTAACATATATATATATATATATATATATATATATATATATATATATATATATATATAACAGGTCTGTTATAACCTAACATATATATATATAAAAGGTCTGTTATAACCTAACATATATACATATAACAGGTCTGTTATAACCTAACATATATATATATATGTTACGGTACATGTGGGAAGACGGTACATGTGGGAAAACTAGGGTTAGGTGCTAGGGTGCTAGGGTTAAGGTTAGGGTTAGGGATAGGGTTAGGGTTAGACATGCCAGCATGTACCAAGTCGACATAGCACCTAACCCTAACCCTAGTTTTCCCACATGTACCGTATTCCCACATGTACCGTAACATATGTATATATAACAGGTCTGTTATAACCTAACATATATATATATACTGTATATAACAGGTCTGTTATAACCTAACATATATATATATATAACAGGTCTGTTATAACCTAACATGTACACTACAGTATTCCCTCTATCAGACTAGTGCAGTACCTGTCTGTCCCACCCCTGCAGAGCGGAGCAGATAAGTAAACACTGATAGCAGCCCTGCTAGCTGAGGGAGGGGCCGAGGAGAGACGCTGTTTGGCCCCAGACTCGGTCATGACATCATTGGCCGGCTGCAGCCAACTGGATCTTGGCAGTCGAGCCGGCCGGCCTGCCAGGACTGCCTCTGCTCACCGGATGTTGCTCAAATATCGCTGGCCAGAACATTGAGTCCAGGGAGCAGAAGGAGCAGAAGGAATACCACAAAGTTCAGCATCTGGAGGGGGGGGAGCCTCTGAAGCCCTTTAAATAGACCAGCCCTCCACCATCCACCCATCCACCCCTCCACCATGCACCCCTCCACCCCTCCACCATCCACCCTCCACCATCCACCCATACACCCATACACCCTCCACCCATCCAAGTCCCTGTTGGCAGTGGCTCCGGTCCAGATTCCTCAGAGTTTCTTTGCTTAAATTCTCTTCTGGAGGAAAGGCGACAGGGTTTTATACTGATGACCTGTAACAGGACTTCTATTATTGCGCATGGCTTCTGTCCCTTTAGGACAGTTTCAAGTGCATCTCCATAGACACATACTGAGTTTTACTAGAACAGCCATGGGTGGGGTCATTAAACTCTTATAGTAGGTAACATAGACACGGCTGTTCTAGTGTTAAACTCTTATAGAGCCTCTGAAGACCTAGGTTCTGGGCCCTGGACAGTCTGGACGGATTGATGGCAGCTGCTGGATTGAAAATCAGGTGTAGTGCTGAGGCACAAATGTGTACATTTCAAGCCTGCAAACTGCGACACTTTAAATGAATATGCAATAACACTGTGCAATATGACAACCCTAGGGTACATAAGGTTGCAGAGAATAGGAAATGTTAGAATAGGTATAGCATAGCATAGAGTACAGCACAGTGTTTTATTTGTACAGTAGTATAGTGGATAGTGTACATAGCCTTTATTTATGTAAACCAGCTCCTTTCCCTTTTTTTCTTCTTTTTTTTTTCTTTTCTTTCCTAGCACCAGGGGAGCCCCCCCTCCCAAATTTCGTTGTTTGGTACCTGTACTATATCAATGACAATAAAGACCATTCATTCATTCATTCATTCATTCATTCATTCATTATAGTAGGTAACATATACATAGACACGGCTGTTCTAGTGTTAAACTCTTATAGTAGGTAACATAGACACGGCTGTTCTAGTGTTAAACTCTTATAGTAGGTAACAAAGACACAGCTGTTCTAGTGTTAAACTCTTATAGTAGGTAACATAGACACGGCTGTTCTAGTGTTAAACTCTTATAGTAGGTAACATAGACACAGCTGTTCTAGTGTTAAACTCTTATAGTAGGTAACATAGACACGGCTGTTCTAGTGTTAAACTCTTATAGTAGGTAACATAGACACGGCTGTTCTAGTGTTGTTGACCAGAGGAGCTTCTCTCCTTCCTTATGAAGCAGCAGGTGTGAGAGGTACCAGGTACTGGAGGATGACAAACATTCACCTAATCATCCGCTTCATGTGACAGCTGTGTCACAAGCTTCTGACTGTCGAAGCGTATGTGTGCTGTAGGTTAACAGTAGCGTATGTTGCTGTAGGTTAACAGTAGCGTATGTTGCTGTAGGTTAACAGTAGCGTATGTTGCTGTAGGTTAACAGTAGCGTATGTTGCTGTTGGTTAACAGTAGCGTATGTTGCTGTAGGTTAACAGTAGTGTATGTTGCTGTAGGTGTAGGTTAACAGTAGTGTATGTAGCTGTAGGTTAACAGTAGTGTATGTAGCTGTAGGTTAACAGTAGTGTATGTAGCTGTAGGTTAACAGTAGTGTATGTAGCTGTAGGTTAACAGTAGTGTATGTAGCTGTAGGTTAACAGTAGCGTATGTAGCTGTAGGTTAACAGTAGTGTATGTAGCTGTAGGTTAACAGTAGTGTATGTAGCTGTAGGTTAACAGTAGCATATGTAGCTGTAGGTTAACAGTAGCATATGTAGCTGTAGGTTAACAGTAGCGTATGTAGCTGTAGGTTAACAGTAGCGTATGTAGCTGTAGGTTAACAGTAGCATATGTAGCTGTAGGTTAACAGTAGCGTATGTAGCTGTAGGTTAACAGTAGCATATGTAGCTGTAGATTAACAGTAGCGTATGTAGCTGTAGGTTAATAGTGGTTGTGGTCTACATTACGTACGTGTTCCTGTGTGTCTTCCTGGTTCATGTGTGACCTTTGACTCCTCTCAAAGTGATAATAAGTTGTTAAGTTGGTAAATCGATGATGTCATCGTGAACTTTGTCCCGGCCCGCCAGGAGATAAGGAGACCTGAAGGCGCCTTACGTGTTTGTGTTGATGTGGTGTTTGTCTCTGTGACACGCAGCCAGCAGAGGTATTGATAACAGCGTATCATCATACCCTCAGCAGAACACCAAACCCTCACTCCCCCATTCCTCTCTCCTCTCCTCTCCTCCCCCATTCCTCTCTCCTCTCCTCTCCTCTCCTCTCCTCTCCTCCCCCATTCCTCTCTCCTCTGTCCCTCCAACCCTCTAACCCTCTCCTCTGTCCCTCCAACCCGCTCCTCTCCTCTCCCATTCCTCTCTCCTCTCCTCTCCTCCCCCATTCCTCTCTCCTCTCCTCTCCTCTCCTCCCCCATTCCTCTCTCCTCTCCTCTCCTCCCCCATTCCTCTCCTCTCCTCTCCTCCCCTCTCCTCTCCTCTCCCATTCCTCTCTCCTCTCCTCTCCTCTCCTATTCCTCTCTCCTCCCCTCTCCTCTCCTCTCCCATTCCTCTCTCCTCTCCTCTCCTCTCCTGTCCTCCCCCATTCCTCTCTCCTGTCCTCTCCTCCCCCATTCCTCTCCTCTCCTCTCCTCCCCTCTCCTCTCCTCTCCCATTCCTCTCTCCTCTCCTCTCCTCTCCTATTCCTCTCTCCTCTCCTCCCCTCTCCTCTCCTCTCCCATTCCTCTCTCCTCTCCTCTCCTCTCCTCTCCTCCCCTCTCCTCTCCCATTCCCCTCTCCTCTCCCCTCTCCTCTCCTCTCTCCTCTCCTCTCCTCTCCTCTCCTCTCCTCTCCTCTCCTCTCCTATTCCTCTCTCCTCTCCTGTCCCTCCGCTCCCAGAGGTCTTAGACTCTCTTTTATTCTCCAGGAATTTACCACATCAGCCAAATTCTTAGACGGCTATTGTTCAGCCATTCATGGCGCCAGTGTCCCCCCCTCTCAAAATTAATCCTGTTAGAGCCCAGGCCGTTAGAGCCCAGCTCGTTAGAGCCCAGGTGGTTAGAGCCCAGGTGGTTAGAGCCCAGGTCGTTAGAGCCCAGGTCTTACAGTCCGGTTCCCCTCACCGTGTCTGAGAGGCGTGTGTCCCTAGGTTAGTGTTATATCTGTGTCTATTATATCTGGGGCAAAGTAACTCAAATCTGCCCACAGTATTAATAACTAAATTGTGATTTCAAAATATAAGAGATACATTTAAGGCATTTACTTGAGAACGATGTACAATATTTGCATTACCAGGCCTGGACACGCACACAACCTGTCTGGGAAGCTGCATGGCTGCATGGCTGCATGGCTGCATGGCTGGCTGACGTGTTGGTAAGTGCAGATCAATGTTTGAACATTGAAACAAGAAACACTGTGTGAACAAGAAACACTGTGTGAACAAGAAACACTGTGTGAACAGGCCTGTCTGGAGGTTAACCAGGGATGAGCAGACCCCGGACGGTATAGACGGACCTCTAGACTGTCAGACCTCTAGACTGTCAGACCTCTAGACTGTCAGACCTCTAGACTGTCAGACCAGACCAGACCTCTAAACTGTCAGACCTCTAGACTGTCAGACCTCTAGACTGTCAGACCTCTAGACTGTCAGACCAGACCCCTGAGGGTCCCCAGGCTGGTACAGTGCTGCCTGAGGCTCTGAGGCCTGTTGTTCTCTCAGCCTTCCCTCCCAACCCTGCAAACCACTTTAACCGCTTTGTTAATGTGAATGCTTTGTACGGGTTCCTGGAACACACACACACACACACACACACACACACCACACCACACCACACACACACACACACACACACACACACACACACACACACACACACACACACACACACACACACACACACACACACACACACACAATAAGTTACATAATTTTAAAATAGCGCCACTCAAGACCTTTCTCTTTGTTGCTGTCAGAATCGTTTTGTTGTTTTTTTCACAACGATGAAAACATCCTGGAGCTTTGCTGTCTAAACCCACAGAGATGTACAGGGTTTAAACACATGTACAGGGTTTAAACACATGTACAGGTTTAAACACATGTACAGGGTTTAAACACATGTACAGGGTTTAAACACATGTACAGGTTTAAACACATGTACAGGTTTAAACACATGTACAGGGTTTAAACACATGTACAGGTTTAAACACATGTACAGGGTTTAAACACATGTACAGGGTTTAAACACATGTACAGGTTTAAACACATGTACAGGACTTAAACTTATGTACAGGTTTAAACACATGTACAGGACTTAAACACATGTACAGGATTTAAACAGAGACATGTACAGGACTTAAACACATGTACAGGGTTTAAACAGAGGCATGTACAGGACTTAAACACATGTACAGGGTTTAAACAGAGGCATGTACAGGGTTGCCGTGTTCCCGGGCTGTTAGAGAACGCTACATTTAACCTTCATCTCAATGTTGCAATGTGCTGCAAAACATCCTCACCTTCCACCAGGGGGCAGTGACATTTAGTAACCTGGTCTAAAGAGAGACTATAGAATATCAACAACTTTATTTTCATACACACAATACTGTAATATTTGCCAATGTTAATTGTATAATAATTAATATAAATAATCACCATTATTTATAACTGCCGTGTTTGGGTCTGTGAATGTTATTTTCTAATTCTTTGTTTTGTAATCATGAGTGATGCTGTTGAGTCTGCGTGTCCTTGAGGTCCATGTTGAAATAATAACATTGACAGAAATAAATATGTTTTTAAAAAGCTTGTTGGCAGGACAGGTGGAGGGTTTAAGACGTGACATGATGTTATCTAGGGTCTTGTAGTCGATGGTGTTAAACTGTGACATGGTTGTTCTGTCCGCCCTACTTGGGGGTGTTAATGGGGACATGTTTTTCATATGGGCGTTATTGATGTTATTGTTTATGATCTTAGAGAAACATTATTGTCTGGTGCTTCTTATTTCTAAGTTATAGTTTTGGAGATTCTATAGATATCATAGTGGACTTGAAGGTTCGTTGTTCTCCATCTGCGCTCTGCTTTACGACATTCTCTTTTCTGGGTCTTTACGGATGGGACAGTTCTCTAGGGAGCTTTCTGCTTACCAGAGATGCATTTGGATCTAATGGGTAAAATATCATCAATGGTTTTTGTGATTTTTAAGTTGAAATCGTGTAGAAGGTAATTTACTACTACTACTAATAATAATAATAACTTCAATGTATGCAGCACCTTTCAGGGACCCAAGGTCGCTTTACAGAGAAACAGAAAAGAACAAAAACAGTCAGACAAACAGACAGGCAGACAAACAGGCAGACAAACCAACAGCAGAACTAGAGGCTGAAGGCCTTGGTGAACAGGTGGGGGGTTGGTGGGGGGGGGCAAGCAGGCCAGAGTCTGACGACTGCAGGTTTCAGGGAGGGGTATGTGGGCGGAGGAGGTCAGATAGGTACTGGGGGGCATGGAGGGACTTGTAGGTGAGAAGGAGGATTTTGTAGGAGATGCGGGACTTTACGGGGAGCCAGTGGAGGTGATGTGCTGCCAGGGCTTGGTGTGCGTGAGAACCCTGGCAGCTGAGTTCTGCACATACTGGAGCCTGTCCAGGGCTTTGCTGGGTACCTGAACATACTGGAGCCTGTCCAGGGCTTTGCTGGGTACCTGAACATACTGGAGCCTGTCCAGGGCTTTGCTGGGTACCTGAAGATACTGGAGCCTGTCCAGGGCTTTGCTGGGTACCCGAACATACTGGAGCCTGTCCAGGGCTTTGCTGGGTACCTGAACATACTGGAGCCTGTCCAGGGCTTTGCTGGGTACCTGAACATACTGGAGCCTGTCCAGGGCTTTGCTGGGTACCTGAACATACTAGAGCCTGTCCAGGGCTTTGCTGGGTACCTGAACATACTAGAGCCTGTCCTGGGCTTTGCTGGGTACCTGAACAGGACATTGCAGTAGTCCAGACGGGAGGTGACACATGTATGGACCAGGGTTTCAGCAACAGACTCCAAGAGTCTAATTTATGACTCAGATTTACTGAGGTTGAGTTAAGTTTTGGGTGTTTGGTGTTTTCATGATATGTAGTTTGGAAATAGTTTTTCAGGAATAGTTTGAATAACAGGGAAAATAGCTACGTCAAAGAATATGCAGAAATGGTCAGATAGGGCAATGTCAGTTACAACAACATTTGAAATATCTAGGCCTTTGGTGGTGATAAGGTCCAGAGTGTGACCTTGATTATGAGTAGGGAGGTTCACATGTTGTTGAAGTTCAAAAACATCTAACAGAACAGAGAGTTCTTTGGCTTTGTTGTCACCAGCAATGATCAGACCATTAAATTCAGTAGTAATGATGGAGCGAAGCTCCGTAAGTTCATTAAAGAAGCTAGTAGAGTATTGGGGTGGTCTGTATAAAATTATGAAGCGGATTCGAGGGGAGCATTTAAAAACAACTGAAAGATATTCCAATGATAATAATTCTCTGAGCGATGTCTGTTGGCAGTTAAAACTCTCTCTGCTCGAGGTGAGTAAATAAACAGAAGGTGGAGGCTGAGCTGCTCTCACACATGCTTCTGTTTTGGCGGTAGAACACGAGGGCAGTGATGCAACGTGCTGTTGACGTACCTGTGTGTAAAACACACCAGTAGTGTTAGAGAACTGCAGAATCACTCCCCATCTTCCACTGGAGACTGACAACCTCCATCTCTTCAGGCTACACCTTAACTGCTCCTCCTGAGACATCTACTACCCCCCAGCACTGTGTCTCCTGAGACATCTACTACCCCCCAGCACTGTGTCTCCTGAGACATCTACTACCCCCCAGCACTGTGTCTCCTGAGACATCTACTTCCCCCCAGCACTGGGTCTCCTGAGACATCTACTTCCCCCCAGCACTGTGTCTCCTGAGACATATACTACCCCCTGGCACTGTGTCTCCTGAGACACCTGCTTCCCCCTATACTGTGTCTCCTAAGATTCCTACTTACCCCCCTTGTACTGTTTCTCCTATGTCAAAAAACAAAACAAAAACTAAAAACTTTCTTTCTTCTTCTGTCACGACGACTGCCAATGGCCCCTGGCCTGAGCTAGATTATACTTCCTGCTACGACTGGTGGATTGATGATTCACTTGCTTAGTCAAATGTATTGATTGTAAGTCGCTTTGGAATAAGGCGTCTGTTAAATGCCAAACATGTAAAAAAGTAAGTAGAAGCAGTGGAGGCCTGAGATTAACCCAGTAAACTAGAGATGCTCCGATCAGGGTTTTTGGTGCCGATCACCGATCACCGATCACCGATCACTGGAATCAGTGATCTGCCGATCCGATATCACCGATCACCGATCACAGCGTCGAAAATGGCAATTGAAGCATTCTATTTATTGTGTAGCATTATTTATGTTTTAAATTATTCTTAACACCATTGACATTGTATATTAAGTATTTAAATGAAATTAGGAGATGAGAAAGTATCATGAATTGACGACCATCTGTTTTATTGAATTCACAACCACCTGTAGCTTATGTGAAAATAAAAATCATAATAAATAAAATGTACACTGTCACATCAAATGTGCAACATTCCACTCGAATGAGAGGAACTAGGGGCTCTTAGAGAACTTGGAGCTTATACTGTAACTGTAGCTTTCCTGAGGAACAATAAACATACCCAAACTAAACTGCAACATAAACAGGCTATAGCCAAATATAAAATACTGTTTCAAGTCAGTCAATTTCAAGTCATATTTAGGAGGAGATAAGACAGCAAGTCAGCAATAATCAATAAAACAAAAAAACAAAACATTGCACCTAAGGAGATTTCAGACTCAAACCTTATGTGACGGTCGGGATTATTACCGCCGCCTTGTAGGGGTTACAAAGTACTTAGTCTGGGGAGGACTGAGTGGGACAGGATCTAGGTCCCCCACACCCAATACCTATGGCCTCAATGTTCAGGTGAGTGAGCAAGTTGTTTCCTGTTTAGTAGCTTGGGTTAACGTCAACCTCTTAGACGGGGTAAAGTGGGCTTTAGTAGGTGGCCGTGAAAAGTGTGTGCAGTGTGTGCGAGGTAAGTGCCGAACTGACCTGACACCACCCCCTACTTTACCTAGGTCTAGCTAAACAGGTGAGGCGCCCCTACCCCCAGGTAAGTAAATGAAATGGGAAATTACAGCTGTTATTCCATTCAAATGTTTACTCAAAAATAAACACAGAGCTTATGGAAAATTATCCAAACACAAAACGGTTAACATTTGGGTCAATAAATTCAATATGGTAATGTATTAGCAGTCACACAGAGAGTCTAGCAGTCTCACAGAGAGTCTAGCAGTCTCACAGAGAGTCTAGCAGTCTCACAGAGAGTCTAGCAGTCTCACAGAGAGTCTAGCAGTCACACAGAGAGTCTAGCAGTCACACAGAGAGTCTAGCAGTCTCACAGAGAGTCTAGCAGTCTCACAGAGAGTACATTTAACAACATCAGTCTGAATGAGCAGTCCTTTTCTCCCAGTGTGGGTTTGTGCGCGTTCGAGCGTTAGTCCGTTCAGTTCACAGTTCTGTTCGTCCGCGCACGGTATGCGTGGTTGGCCAGTGCTAATGGCAAGGTGTAGTGCAGAGATTACCCATCCAGCAGAGATCGCACGTCAAGGGTGTCTGATGGCTGGCAGGGCAAACTCCGAGAAACCTCGCTGAACCCACGCCTCACTGGCGCACGCTTCTCCTCTGTACAGGACAATGAACACCAACCACGAGTAGCTCCTTTCTCTCGCAGTTCACACACGGGGTGGGGGAGGGGTGAGCTGGCGCACGCTTCACCTCTCGATACCGACGACGTTCAGGCCTGCTCTTCCCAAACAAAACACTCGCAAATCAACGTATCCCGTACTTTGTATGACCACTCGGCAATATCTTCTTATCAAAACTATATACTTGCAAAGAGCCCACACCGCTACCGCTCCGTCCACGTTGCTCGTTCCAACTCACTGCTCCTCTCTCAAGCACACCTGCGCGTTCACACCTGCGCGTTCATGTGAGCTCGTCTTAAAGGCGCAGCATATATTTGTACCCGCTACATTCCCCCCTGCGAAACCCTGCCATGCCATCCAACATCCAAATGACGATGCGACCTCAGTAAAGGAAGAAATAAAAATACAACATGTCACTCCATACGACAGTACCCACAGGTAGGTTCACAACACAGGTAACATTTCAACCAGTACATAAGGATGCCTCAGAAGAGCTGAAAACAATAAAACACGGCATCATAACACTTTTCACTCCTCAATACCTAAAAACATGGACATGCATGAAGGTAAGTATAAAACATTTGCAATTGCACAAATTATTTCAAAACATAATCACTCCTGAATCTACAGGGAATTCTACCCCTGGTCTGTCTTTGAGACCGTCTGGGTTCAGCCACACTCTCACTTTCACTCCCTGCATCTGACCCACCCATAGTTCCCAGCTCCTCATGTATGGGCCTAGCAACTTCACCTATGGCCCCATCATCAATCTGACCCTCCTCATTTGAATGCTCCTCGACTACTTCTCTAATACCCAGGCCTGTGTTTGTGTGGGGCATGTGTGTAGTGGCAGGGATGCATATGAAGTCAGGGCAGCCTGTGTCAATGTCAGGGTCGGTGTCCTTACTGGACGGGTGCCTCTCCGTAGGCGAGGCGAGCCCTCTCCGTAGGCGAGGCGAGCCCTCTCCGTAGACGAGGCGAGCCCTCTCCGTAGGCGAGGCGAACCCTCTCCGTAGGCGAGGCGAGCCCTCTCCGTAGGCGAGGCGAGCCCTCTCCGTAGGCGAGGCGAGCTCTCTCCGTAGGCGAGGCGAACCCTCTCCGTAGGCGAGGCGAGCCCTCTCCGTAGGCGAGGCGAGCCCTCTCCGTAGACGAGGCGAGCCCTCTCCGTAGGCGAGGCGAGCCCTCTCCGTAGGCGAGGCGAACCCTCTCCGTAGGCGAGGCGAGCCCTCTCCGTAGGCGAGGCGAGCCCTCTCCGTAGGCGAGGCGAACCCTCTCCGTAGGCGAGGCGAGCCCTCTCCGTAGGCGAGGCGAGCCCTCTCCGTAGTCGAGGCGAACCCTCTCCGTAGGCGAGGCGAGCCCTCTCCGTAGGCGAGGCGAGCCCTCTCCGTGGGCGAGGCGAGCCCTCTCCGTAGTCGAGGCGAACCCTCCAGGATGCGCTCGCTGAGTGGGGGAATGATGACTGTCTCTCTGCCTGCCACTTTAACATATCCTATTCGGTCACTCTGTCCGAGGGACCCTGCCTCTTTTCTGATGTTCGCTTGCACCCTGTGGACCTTAGCCTCTGTTTCCCGATACTTATTCATCTTCTTCATGCCGTCCGTGGCAACGAAAAGATCCTTCAGTTCACTTAGAACATTCATTCCCAGGATACCTGGGAGGCCTCTCATCTCTTCCACATCTGGGCTTTCATCTTTAAGGACAAAGACACACTTCCTGCCAACGGTCTTCCCCATGCACTCTACCTCCGCCTCCAGGCATCCAAGGACGGGAATTTCGAGGCCATTGGCAGCGGCGAGCTGGACCCAGTTGGCTGAGGACAACGCCGACTTCCCAAAGTACTCTCTGAAGTAAGATTCCCGGATTGTGGTCACCTCTGAGCCTGTGTCCAACAGGCAGTCAGTCTTCACGCCTGCTATCTTCACTTCAACGACCAAGCAGTTTCCAAAGGCACTTACACTTGAGGCTTGAGAAGTGTTACAGGGCTGCCTTGCCAGGTGACTTCTAATTGCAGGGGTACCTGGACTCTGGCGCATCGCCCCTCCGGGGTCGTTTCCTGCAGGCCCAGATGGCCCATCCCTTCTGAGTGGAGGACGTGCTATGCCCATAGCTCCCCTGTTCAGAGGACAGTGTCTGCTGGTATGTCCTGGCTCATTGCACGTGTAGCAGATGAACTGCCCATCTTCGTTTTTCAAAGGGGGGCTTCTTGCCCTCTCGCCTTTCCCTTGTGTCATGCCAGTGCCACTGTGGCCCATCATCTGGAACAGTTCATCTTGACGGATGGCTAACTTTTGTATTGCTTCATACAACATCTCCATTGTCAACTGCGAAGCAGGTTCGTCGGTAGCCCTGGTAGCATTAATGGCACCTTTGGCACGGGAACTGCTTTGCACACTATCAGACCCCTGAACCTCTTCCTCCTCAGACCATGAGATGGCGTCTTGCATTAGCTCAGCAAAAGTAAGACTCTCCTTTTCCTTCAGTCTCCTCTTGATCTCTCTTCTTAAGATATCATCTCGAAGCCCAAGAGCAAGCTGTTCTTTCAGCATTCCGTCTGAATCAGGGACACGCTTGGCATCTCTACGACAAATTCGCATTAGCTTTTCTTGAATGTCATAGGCGTAAGAACGTATGGTCTCTCCTGCCAACTGCTTGCGGTCATAGAATTCTTTGAGCCGGGTGCCTAAAGGGACTTTGTCACCATAAGTCTTACGCAGTGCTTCAAATATGGTCTCTGCATCCTTAGCTTTGTCTGCCATATACTTGACTGTGAGTTTGGCTTCGTTTTGAAGATGCTGCTTGATGAACTCGGCTTGGTCCTCTATAGGGACCTTCATGATTTGAAGGGCAGATTTAATTGATGTGATCCATTCTTCAATATCTACATCACCTTGTTTACCACTGAAATCTGAAATCTTGCGGTCTCTGGGGATATACACAATAGATGCAGGGGGCTTTTCTTTCTGCTGATCTATGACTGCTTTAGCTAATGCCAGAGCTTCTCTTTGCTCGCTTCTAGCTTGTATCAGGGCCTCAGCTTGGTCATTGAACCTCTCCATCATCCTCTCAAATTGCTTCTTAAGTTCCTCTAATTCTGCCATGGCTTCCACTTAAAAATGGTTGCTTATTCTATCCTGTTCGTGACGCCAATTGTGACGGTCGGGATTATTACCGCCGCCTTGTAGGGGTTACAAAGTACTTAGTCTGGGGAGGACTGAGTGGGACAGGATCTAGGTCCCCCACACCCAATACCTATGGCCTCAATGTTCAGGTGAGTGAGCAAGTTGTTTCCTGTTTAGTAGCTTGGGTTAACGTCAACCTCTTAGACGGGGTAAAGTGGGCTTTAGTAGGTGGCCGTGAAAAGTGTGTGCAGTGTGTGCGAGGTAAGTGCCGAACTGACCTGACACCACCCCCTACTTTACCTAGGTCTAGCTAAACAGGTGAGGCGCCCCTACCCCCAGGTAAGTAAATGAAATGGGAAATTACAGCTGTTATTCCATTCAAATGTTTACTCAAAAATAAACACAGAGCTTATGGAAAATTATCCAAACACAAAACGGTTAACATTTGGGTCAATAAATTCAATATGGTAATGTATTAGCAGTCACACAGAGAGTCTAGCAGTCTCACAGAGAGTCTAGCAGTCTCACAGAGAGTCTAGCAGTCTCACAGAGAGTCTAGCAGTCTCACAGAGAGTCTAGCAGTCACACAGAGAGTCTAGCAGTCACACAGAGAGTCTAGCAGTCTCACAGAGAGTCTAGCAGTCTCACAGAGAGTACATTTAACAACATCAGTCTGAATGAGCAGTCCTTTTCTCCCAGTGTGGGTTTGTGCGCGTTCGAGCGTTAGTCCGTTCAGTTCACAGTTCTGTTCGTCCGCGCACGGTATGCGTGGTTGGCCAGTGCTAATGGCAAGGTGTAGTGCAGAGATTACCCATCCAGCAGAGATCGCACGTCAAGGGTGTCTGATGGCTGGCAGGGCAAACTCCGAGAAACCTCGCTGAACCCACGCCTCACTGGCGCACGCTTCTCCTCTGTACAGGACAATGAACACCAACCACGAGTAGCTCCTTTCTCTCGCAGTTCACACACGGGGTGGGGGAGGGGTGAGCTGGCGCACGCTTCACCTCTCGATACCGACGACGTTCAGGCCTGCTCTTCCCAAACAAAACACTCGCAAATCAACGTATCCCGTACTTTGTATGACCACTCGGCAATATCTTCTTATCAAAACTATATACTTGCAAAGAGCCCACACCGCTACCGCTCCGTCCACGTTGCTCGTTCCAACTCACTGCTCCTCTCTCAAGCACACCTGCGCGTTCACACCTGCGCGTTCATGTGAGCTCGTCTTAAAGGCGCAGCATATATTTGTACCCGCTACACTTACTTCTGATTAAGCAGCATCACTGGCAGATTAGCCTTGAGAAATACAAGCATCTCAGCGTTTTTGGCACTCAGCCTGTTCCTCTTATCATCTAAAATATGTCCTGCTGCTGAAAAGTCGCTCGCTATCTACACTTGTGCAAGGTGCACAGAGGAAGACCTAAAACTCACGCGCTAATAGTTGTTGTTGCTATGGGCCAAGTGACTTCCTGCTCACGGGGTCACATGACGTCGGTGAACACTACCTACACTACGCTCGTGAAGTCGCGCTGGAACTCTGACCAGCACTCGTGGAACGCCTCTCGTCCAATCAAAGCACTCGGTCCCTTTATGACGTCGAGCCCAGTGTGCGCTTCGGCGCTCTCTGAGCGAATCGACGAACGCAGCAAATGCCGTATGATATTCGTGGTATTGAAAGACCTTGCGTGCGTTCCTCCGCAAGGTATTTCTTTTGAGCGGACATTACAAACGGCATATTTGTTGTCTCTTTCCGACACTGTGTAATATTTCCAGACTGGCGACGCCTTTTTGTAAACTGATCGGTCATGTTTGATCGGCCGTTTTGAGAACTCCGATCAAAACCGATCAAGGCCATATCGGCCGATACCGATCGGCGCCGATCAGATCGGAGCATCACTATAAACAAAGAGTCCAAAAGACGTCCTCAGGGAAGCCGGAATGTGGGTTCAGATGACGTCTTTCTAGGACGTTCAGATGACGTCTTTAAAATGTCTTAAGGACTACAGAATCATCTTCTGTAGTCCATAAGACGTCCTAGAAAGACGTCATCTGAACCCACATTCTGGCTTCCCTGAGGACGTCTTTTGGACTCTTAGTTTACTGGGAAGGGTTGGAGCCCCAGAGCCCGGTCACTCAGTAACCCAGAGAGAGCAGCCTTCCTCCCCCTTCTTCCCTTCCTCCCCCACTCACCTTTCCCCTAATCCCCCTTCACCTCCCACCCAGGGGAGGGAGGCCAGCACACTGACACCCCATGCTGGGCACACACACACACACACACACACACAGACACACACACACACACACACACACACACACAGATACACGCACACATGCACGCAAGAACACATGCACGCATGAACGCAAGCACGCACACACACGCACACACCACACAGATACACACACACGCACACGCACACGCACTCGCACACACACACACACACACAGGGCATTTCTAAAGACATCCCTGCATGTTCAGTTCTGTCAGACGTCCTTGTCTCCTTACTGCAGCACAGCGCTGCCCGCCTGGTCTGACCGCCTGGTCTGCCCGCCTGGCCTGACCACCTGGTCTGCCCGCCTGGTTTGACCGCCTGGTCTGACCGCCTGGTCTGACCGCCTGGTCTGACCACCTGGTAGTTAAAAAACACAACAACATCTCAGCAGCTAGATGCCTGCTAGAGAATAGGTAGATTAACACTAGAACAGCCATGGGTGGGGTCATTAACACTAGAACAGCCATGGGTGGGGTCATTAACACTGGAACAGCCATGGGTGGGGTCATTAACACTAGAACAGCCATGGGTGGGGTCATTAACACTAGAACAGCCATGGGTGGGGTCATTAACACTAGAACAGCCATGGGTGGGGTCATTAACACTGGAACAGCCATGGGTGGTGTCATTAACACTGGAACAGCCATGGGTGGGGTCATTAACACTAGAACAGCCATGGGTGGGGTCATTAGCACTAGAACAGCCATGGGGGGGGGGGGGGGTCATTTGACCCTGTGAGTAAAAATAAATGTTATATATTTGCACTCGATCAAATTTCAGGACCCTCCTTTCATGACTTTTCCTAGATATGTGTGTTCTACCACCCAGTATCCTTACATTTTCTACATCACATCAGGATAAGCTAGTATGAAGCTATTTTGCTAGTTTTTCTGTGTAGGAGGCAGGCTGATTTACAAGGCGGCCAACTAGTGGTCGTTGTGTGTAAGTAGTAGCTTCCCATTGTAAAGACTAAATAGGCACGGCTGTTCTAGTGTTAAGTGACTCATGGAAGGCTGGGAGGTTAGGAGAGGCTGGGAGGTTAGGAGAGGGTTAGGGTGTCAGAACCTCTATGACAGTATTATTATCAATCCCTCAGCCCACACACTCACACTCACACTCACACACACACACACACACACACACACACACACACACACACACACACACACACACACACACACACACAGAGAAACCCTCTCCTCTGTTGTGTCTCAGGGTGTGTCTGAGGTCCTCCCCCTTAGAGTAGAGAGCACAGGCAACATCCCAACCACCGGATTTACCATGATGGATCTAGTCAATATTTAATACTTTGTACAGCTTTACAGCTGCTTAGCGTTACTGACAGTTATAGATTAGTTTAGTTTAGCGTTACTGACAGTTATAGATTAGTTTAGTTTAGCGTTACTGACAGTTATAGATTAGCTTAGTTTAGCGTTACTGACAGTTATAGATTAGTTTAGTTTAGCATTACTGACAGTTAAAGATGATCTTACTTTAGCGTTACTGACAGTTATAGATTAGCTTAGTTTAGCGTTACTGACCGTTATAGATTAGTTTAGTTTAGCATTACTGACAGTTAAAGATTAGCTTAGTTTAGCGTTACTGACAGTTATAGATTATATTAGTTTAGCGTTACACACAGTTATAGATTAGCTTAGTTTAGCGTTACTGACAGTTATAGATTAGCTTAGTTTAGCGTTACTGACAGTTATAGATTATCTGAGTTTAGTGTTACTGACACACAGTTATAGATTAGCTTAGTTTAGCGTTACTGACAGTTATAGATTATTTTAGTTTAGCGTTACACACAGTTATAGATTAGCTTAGTTTAGCGTTACACACAGTTATAGATTAGCTTAGTTTAGCGTTACTGACAGTTATAGATTAGCTTAGTTTAGCGTTACACACAGTTATAGATTAGCTTAGTTTAGCGTTACACAGTTATAGATTAGTTTAGTTTAGCGTTACTGACACACAGTTATAGATTAGTTTAGTTTAGCGTTACTGACAGTTATAGATTAGTTTAGTTTAGCGTAACTGACAGTTATAGATTAGCTTAAGCGGGGTACACACACAAGGATTTTCAAAATCTTAACTTAATTTCTTATCTGAGACAGACCCCACACATGAAGATAAAAATTCTTGGATTGAACAGCCTTGATCGTATTGTGTGTGGTGTGCGCCGATTTTCCCATTTCAGCACCCCACAGACATAAAGATTTTCGTTACGACAGACTCCAGACTCTCTAGTCTCGTTCCCCAAGCCAGAAATCTCGACTCAGAAAAAAAAATCGGCCAGATAATCCTTATGTGTGTTCCCCGCTTTAGTTTAGCGTTACACACAGTTATAGATTAGCTTAGTTTAGCGTTACACACAGTTATAGATTATCTTAGTTTAGCGTTACTGACAGTTGGTTTGCTAGGTTCGCTGTTAGGATTGTTAGGATCTGTCTTTCCCGCGCTGTTTCTTGAGCAACACCTGTTTAAGACGACCGCGGGAGGCTAGGAAGGCGATGACAGAGCCAAATTATTATTATTATTATTATTATTAAGCCATTACAACTTTAATGGTTGAATGACATGATCGCCTAGGCGATATGTCTGAAACAGTTGTGACATTATTTAAAACAAGCGCCCTAAAAGAGCCATAGCCAAAATGACGGCAGTGTTTTGGTTTTACTCTTCAATAATGTATCGGAAATAACTTCCTCATTCTATAGAGTCTATAGTGTAATAAAGTAAAAAGTGTGTAGTCACTACTCAGTCTATAGTATAGACTGAGTATAGACTGAGTAGTGACTACACACTTTTTACTTTATTACACTTTATTTATTTTATTTGACACTAATCTCTTGGAGTTTAATTGATATCAGTTCTGGGGAACATGATCGTACAATAGAAAGGCGAACACAGAAGTTTGAGCTGAGCAGCCAGTCAGATGCGCCTCTCTGAGTCACGGCTCTGAGGGTGTACCCCGAGGTACCCCGAGGTGCTCCAGGCCAACGCTCCAGTTGTGGATGTTGACTCATAACATGAATCATGCAACCTGTGGAGAGCCACATCACATGAGCAGCTGTCCCAACATGCCGGGGGCCGTGGGACGGATTAGAGACCTGTTCTCCTGGGGAGAGAGGGAGTGGGGGGGCGTATTTTGAAAAACTTTCAAACAGAACATTTAAAATAATACTTCTCTCATAATCAAAAGCAAATTCACCGACATGTCAGAGAAAGAGATTGAAAAAATAAACCTTCAGTTTTCGGGTGACTTCTCCAACACAAAGAGGTGCGCTGCCAAGAGGGATTGTGTCTTAAGTACCTCTGACATAGTGGAGAAATTATCCTGTAACTCTCCTTTACGCTGGAGAACCTCTCCTGTAACTCTCCTTTACGCTGGAGAAACTATCCTGTAACTCTCCTCGACGCTGGAGAAACTCTCCTGTAACTCTCCTTTACGCTGGAGAAACTCTCTAACTCTCCTTTACACTGGAGAAACTATCCTGTAACTCTCCTTTACGCTGGAGAAACTCTCTAACTCTCCTTTACGCTGGAGAAACTCTCCTGTAACTCTCCTTTACGCTGGAGAAACTCTCTTCTAACTCTCCTTTACGCTGGAGAAACTCTCCTGTAACTCTCCTTTACGCTGGAGAAACTCTCCTGTAACTCTCCTTCACGCTGGAGAAACTCTCCTGTAACTCTCCTTTACGCTGGAGAAACTCCTGTAACTCTCCTTTACGCTGGAGAAACTCTCCTGTAACTCTCCTTTACGCTGGAGAAACTCTCCTGTAACTCTCCTTTACGCTGGAGAAACTCTCCTGTAACTCTCCTTTACGCTGGAGAAACTCTCCTGTAACTCTCCTTTACGCTGGAGAAACTCTCCTCTAACTCTCCTTCGCGCTGGAGAAACTCTCCTCTAACTCTCCTTTACGCTGGAGAAACTCTCCTCTAACTCTCCTTTACGCTGGAGAAACTCTCCTCTAACTCTCCTTTACGCTGGAGAAACTCTCCTGTAACTCTCCTTTACGCTGGAGAAACTCCTGTAACTCTCCTATACGCTGGAGAACTATCCTCTAACTCTCCTTTACGCTGGAGAAACTCTCCTGTAACTCTCCTCTACGCTGGAGAAACTCTCCTGTAACTCTCCTTTACACTGGAGAAACTATCCTGTAACTCTCCTTTACGCTGGAGAAACTCTCCTGTAACTCTCCTCTACGCTGGAGAAACTCTCCTGTAACTCTCCTTTACGCTGGAGAAACTCTCCTCTAACTCTCCTTTAGCTGGAGAAACTCTCCTCTAACTCTCCTCTACGCTCGAGAAACTCCCTCATTTCCTTTCATTCAACTCAAAGGTTTTGACTTAAATAGACTCATATAGTGCCTTATTCCAAAGAGCTTTACAACGGCATCTCATTCTCCCATTCACACACACATTCACACTCCAATGGCGGAAAGCTACCATGCAAGGCGACCCTAACCCTAACCCTGACCCTGACAGATGAAAGACGGTTTGACACACGTATGTTGACATGTATGTTGTTTTTCAAACCTAACCCCTCAGTCAGGACCAACGTCTGCATGACAGAATATCATTACTGTATATATATATATATATATATATATATGACAGAATATCATTACTGTATGTATATATATGACAGAATATCATTACTGTATATATGTATATATATATATATATATGACAGAATATCATTACTGTATATATATATGACAGAATATCATTACTGTATGTATATATGACACTATCATTACTGTATGTATATATGACAGAATATCATTACTGTATATATATATATGACACTATCATTACTGTATATATATATATGACACAATATGATTACTGTATATATATATATCAGAATATCATTACTGTATGTATGTATATGACAGAATATCATTACTGTATATAAATATATATATGACAGAATATCCTTACTGTATGTATATATATGACAGAATATCACTACTGCTGAGTAACACTGAGATCATCTGAGGTTAGCCAACTCTGTCAGAAGTCAGTTACAGCTAACATGCTAACCTGTATTTCTACCCTCTCAGTAACGACTGTAAGAACAGGACATTCCTGGTGGTTAATTTTAAGGTATAATTAACGGTTGTCCTGGAAACAGTCGTTAGGTTCAGCTGTTTTTTTTAAATTCTGAGCAAAAACATGTGAGTCAGAGAAACAGAAACAGAGACAGACCGTGTTCAAGTTTCAGGTTTTATTGTTACGTCACATCAGTGTAAGAGAGTAACATTCTGAGACAAATAACACAGTAAGGCAAGATACAACAATAATAACAATAATAATAATAATAATAATAATAATAATAATAATAATAATAATAGCAATAATGGTAATAATAACAATAATAATAATACAACATTTTTGAAAATATAATAATTATTATACAACAGTTAGTTCCGACCAAGTAATTTGATTGGACAAGAGGCATTCCACCAGTTACGATATACAGTATAACTGCACTGGACTGTTAACTATATGTATCACTCCGCCGCACAGATGTTCTACTAAATGACCATTAATTAGACTACATGTTTGTGTTCAGGTTACTAGGCAACAGTCCATTTGAAGTTCAGTTGCGGAACTATTTTTTGTTTATTTTTATGATTAAATAAACAAACAAATCATAATCTGTTGTCGCTTATTACTGTTAACTAATAAATCGTGCTGTAGAACTGTTGTATAAAAGCAATATCACACTCGAGGTCGTGCTGTTATAGAGAGCGTCTTCGGTACTCGGCCTGCGGCCTCATACCTACAACCGAATCACAGCCGTGCTGATATTCAGTATAACACACTCCCTCTCGTGTGATATTGCTTAAATAATAATAATCATCATCATCATTTTATTTCATTGGTGCCTTTCTGGACAGCCAAGGTCACCCATACAGCGGACTGGAGACACATTAAAAGTGCAATAAAAGTTTAAATAAAATCAAGGAGGTAAAAAAGACATCAACATGTTCAACCATCATAATACAAACAGCAGCAGACAGGTACCAAACTACCATAGAAACACAGGAGACAGACAGGTACCAAACTACCATAGAAACACATGAGACAGACAGGTACCAAACTACCATAGAAACACAGGAGACAGACAGGTACCAAACTACCATAGAAACACACAAGACAGACAGGTACCAAACTACCATAGAAACACAGGAGACAGACAGGTACCAAACTACCATAGAAACACAGGAGACAGACAGGTACCAAACTACCATAGAAACACAGGAGACAGACAGGTACCAAACTACCATAGAAACACAGGAGACAGACAGGTACCAAACTACCATAGAAACACAGGAGACAGACAGGTACCAAACTACCATAGAAACACACAAGACAGACAGGTACCAAACTACCATAGAAACACAGGAGACAGACAGGTACCAAACTACCATAGAAACACAGGAGACAGACAGGTACCAAACTACCATAGAAACACAGGAGACAGACAGGTACCAAACTACCATAGAAACACAGGAGACAGACAGGTACCAAACTACCATAGAAACACAGGAGACAGACAGGTACCAAACTACCATAGAAACACACAAGACAGACAGGTACCAAACTACCATAGAAACACAGGGACCAGACAGTTACCAAACTATTAGGTAACTTGTCTCTGGTTTCCAGGTAGTCCCAGGCACACGAATGGACAGAAAACTAAATGGCCAATGGAAGCTAAACGCAGTTCTAGTAATGCATTAGAAGTGGAACACAAATATATAAAAGTCTGGCAAAATGGTCATAATCATCTTTAGTATTTACATTATTTTCAGAAACACTCTCATCTCTCTTCCGGCAGCAGTGAATGATGAGCTGGTCCATTAGCCTTCTCCACCACTAGCAAAGTGACTCAATTTCTTCCAATTTCTCTCCTGAGAGTCTGAGAGGAAATGAGAAACCATTGTTTGAGTCCTGCTGTACAACATGACAAACACCCTGCTCTCTCTCTCTCTACCTGCTCTCTCTCTCTCTACCTGCTCTCTCTCTCTCTCTCTCTCTACCTGCTCTCTCTCTCTCTCTCTACCTGCTCTCTCTCTCTCTACCTGTTCTCTCTCTCTACCTGCTCTCTCTCTCTCTCTACCTGCTCTCTCTCTCTCTACCTGTTCTCTCTCTCTACCTGCTCTCTCTCTACCTGCTCTCTCTCTCTCTACCTGCTCTCTCTCTCTCTACCTGCTCTCTCTCTACCTGCTCTCTCTCTCTCTACCTGCTCTCTCTCTACCTGCTCTCTCTCTACCTGCTCTCTCTCTACCTGCTCTCTCTCTACCTGCTCTCTCTCTCTACCTGTTCTCTCTCTACCTTCTCTCTCTCTACCTGTTCTCTCTCTCTACCTGCTCTCTCTCTACCTGCTCTCTCTCTCTACCCTGCTCTCCCTCAGCTCATTAGTAACACTGAACTGGCATGCACACACTTAGAGAGAGACAGACGCACACACTTAGAGAGAGACAGACGCACACACTTAGAGAGAGACAGACGCACACACTTAGAGAGAGACAGACACACACACTTAGAGAGAGACAGACATACACACTTAGAGAGATACAGACACACACACAAGCAGAGAGAGACACACACACATACACACAGAGAGATACACACACGCATGCATGCACGCACAGAGATACACACACACACACACATTGTACACCTACTCAAACACTGAACACCTGTTTAATGGTGAGAGGAGGCAGGGAGGAGGGAGAAGGGAGAGGAGACAATAGAGTGATTGCGACTATGAATGAATTCAGTATGATATTCACAAAGCTAGAAAAAACGATTATCAATTGATTTCTTGATTTGAGAATAACTAGTCAACACAATGGCTTAGACGGTTCTAGAAGATTCTAGAAACTCTAGAAGAGTCGACCATGAATGTAAACCTCCAGCGTTCATCTGTGACTAGAGACTGCTGCTGGGAATTACCTTCCTCTCCTCTCCCCTCCTCTCCTCTCCCCTCTCTCCTCTCCCCTCCTCTCCTCTCCTCCCCTCTCTCCTCTCTCCTCCTCTCCTCCTTTCTCCTCCTCCCCTCTCTCCTCCTCCCCTCCTCCCTCCTCTCCTCTCTCATCTCTCCTCGTCCCCTCCTCCCCTCCTCTCCTCTCCCCTGTTCACTCATTAGACCAGCAGGTCTTCCCTGGTGTGGAAGTCCCCAGTACACACACACACACACACACACACACACACACACACACACACACACACACACACACACACACACACACACACACACACACACACACACACACAGGACACACAGGACACACAGGACACACTCACACACAGGACACACTCACACACACACACACACACACACACACACAGGACACACTCCTCACGTGGAGTGTTATGGTGCATCATAAACTGCCATGTTCTACTTAGAACATGTTGCTTGAATACGTGTTGCTGCTACGTAAGTGATGGACAGTGTTGTTGTAGGCTGACTCCAGGTACGGAGGTGGACGTGTGGACTAGACAGCAGTTATGAGGAAGAGTTATTATACGCAGGGAGTGAAACTGTGAAAACCTGTTTCTCATTCACCAGAAAACCTTCTGAAGCAACACAGCTTAGCCACCAGATGGTCAGACTCACGCCAAACACAACAAATTATTAAAATACTAAAATACTCTCCTTCGCAGAAAACTGTCAAAAAGACCAACAGGAAAGAAATGAAAATGAGAGACAGAGAGAGAGAATGAGATAGAAAGATACAGAACACTTTCCACATAGTATTATATAATGTATTGACTCCTTTTATAGTACATCTGTATTATATTTGTTACACTATCAAGGGACCTAGTCATTGTTTAAGCGCATTGAATCACATCTTGTGAGAAATATCCAAATAAAACTTGATTTGATTTGATTGTGTGAGATGAGATTATGAGATTCAGAAAGTTTAGTCGTTTTACAACGGATACTTTTTGAAGTTGAGATGTATCCTGAACATGCAACTTAATAAAGTCTTCAAATTCTTTACATGAAAATAAGACGAGAGAGCAATGAACTGCAGAAGCGAGAACCCATCTGAAATTAGCTACGACCTTCCAAGAATAGCTGTCACACTTATAGGCCTATGTACGCAGGCCAAGAATAGCTGTCACACCTATAGGCCTATGTACGCAGGCCAAGAATAGCTGTCACACCTATAGGCCTATGTACGCAGACCAAGAATAGCTGTCACACCTATCGGCCTATGTACGCAGACCAAGAATAGCTGTCACACCTATAGGCCTATGTACACAGACCAAGAATAGCTGTCACACCTATTCGGTTGTTAAGTCGTGACGTGTTTCCGGGTCCAAAGTTGGCTGAGGCGCTGTCATCGAAATGCCGAAATAATAATGATAATTAATTATATTTATATAGCGCTTTTCCAAGGCTCAAAATACCCTGACAATATGGAGAAAACGGGAAAGTGCTGTGTCCCTTGTTGGATGAATAGATCCGAGTCTAAAAAATGATTAAACTGTCATTCTACCACTGTAGTTCACTGGTACTCTGGTGCGGGGAATTTCTGGTTTGGACCCGTAAATGGCTAAACGTCACTTTTGACGTCAGACTTAACAACCGGATAGGCCTATGTACGCAGGCCAAGAATAGCTGTCACACCTATAGGCCTATGTACGCAGGCCAACAATAGCTGTCACACATATAGGCCTATGTACGCAGGCCAAGAATAGAATAATTAATAACTTGAATATTCCACATGAAAGCTGCAACAAAATATAAAATGTCTGTGGCTGGTTGAAAGTGGAAAAAGTGGATTGTGTGCCAGGAGAATGTATAGATCAGGAGAATGTATAGATCAGGAGAATGTATAGATCAGGTAATACTGAAGAGGAGCATCCCTTGAACAGTAGAACAGCCATGGGTGGGGTCATTAACACTAGAACAGCCATGGGGGGGTCATTAACACTAGAACAGCCATGGGTGGGGTCATTTGACCAAGTGAGTAATTTTTCTTTTATATCTTTGCACTCGATCACATTTCAGGACCCTCCTTTCATGACTTTTTCTAGATATGTGCGTTCTACCACCGCATCCCTGTTTGAGCCCGAGCATCTGAGACCCGACATTAATGAGTTATGAAGTGATAGACGTGAATGTGACAGATAAAGTCAGCATTTGAAACTGCATCAGTCATCAGTACATGTGCTTTACTGCATGTGTTGAGTCGTAGCCTGTATCCATGGGATTACATGAACACATGAGCACATTTCTAAATAACAGGAAAATAACCTTTACTAAGTATGCAAGTGTCAGACCTCTAATTTAGTTGTGGTTAAATCATCTTAAATCTGTCTTTGTTGAAGAGACAGAGAGACAGAGAGACAGAGAGACAGAGAAGCAGAGAGACAGAGAGGCAGCTCTCTGCCACCCGTGGCTCCTAGCGTACCAGGCTGTATAATCATCATTCTCCTCTAATAAGTCATTCTACCACAACTGAAACATCCTTCCCTTTTTACTTTTTAATTGTACGCAGCTTAGCATAGCTGTGAGTTACTCTTAGGTGACGTTTACCACACATAGACTACGTCAGCAGAGAGACAAACAGCTGGTCTATATTCCTCCTCCATACCTCATCATATGTGACAGGCTCTAATGCTCTGGTCTTCATGTCTGATCTGATGTAACGATCAGACTTTTCTTTAGAAACGTGAATACATTTCTGCGTTGTTGAAAATCAACGACACATCGCTAGTCAACTAACACAGCTTGTTTTGTGAGCCTGCTAACAATGTAAAGTAGTGTTGTAGTTAACTAGGTAACAATGTAAAGTAGTGTTGTAGTTAACTAGGTAACAATGTAAAGTAGTGTTCTAGTTAACTAGGTAACAATGTAAAATAGTGTTTTAGTTAACTAGGTAACAATGTAAAGTAGTTTTGTAGTTAACTAGGTAACAATGTAAAGTAGTGTTCTAGTTAACTAGGTAGCAATGTAAAGTAGTGTTCTAGGTAACAATGTAAAGTAGTGTTCTAGGTAACAATGTAAAGTAGTGTTCTAGGTAACAATGTAAAGTAGTATTGTAGTTAACTAGGTAACAATGTAAAGTAGTGTTCTAGTTAACTAGGTAACAATTTAAAGTAGTGTTGTAGTTAACTAGGTAACAATGTAAAGTAGTGTTCTAGTTAACTAGGTAACAATGTAAAGTAGTGTTGTAGTTAACTAGGTAACAATGTAAAGTAGTGTTGTAGTTAACTAGGTAACAATGTAAAGTAGTGTTGTAGTTAACTAGGTAACAATGTAAAGTAGTGTTGTAGTTAACTAGGTAACAATGTAAAGTAGTGTTCTAGTTAACTAGGTAACAATGTAAAGTAGTGTTGTAGTTAACTAGGTAACAATGTAAAGTAGTGTTCTAGTTAACTAGGTAGCAGTGGGGATTACTCACCCAATCCATTGCGTTGTTGCAGTGTTTAGGCTCGACTAGTGAGTTTGTGTTGTGATTCTCAACAATGTTGAAACGTAGTTCCGTGTTTCGAAAGAAAAGTCTGAACATTTTGATTGGTTGTCGACATGCGGACCAGAAGACTAGAACACAACCCAACACTCTCACCACCCAGCAGTGTATTTCTAGACCCACTCACATCAAAGGTAAGACAACCAGACACAACAACACCCTCAGACACAGACAGACGGTAGGCAGCTAATGCATCCTCCAGCACCAGAACACACACATTAACACACAAACACACACACATACACACACACATTAACACACACACACTTTAACACCATTCCTCCTGATTTGAGCATAACCCAGAACCATGTTTTGAGGTTTCCTGGACCCAAGAAATC
The DNA here is from genome assembly GCF_963989245.1 of Nansenia antarctica. NCBI lineage: Eukaryota > Metazoa > Chordata > Actinopteri > Argentiniformes > Microstomatidae > Nansenia > Nansenia antarctica. Next base: position 89,974,696 of record NC_137674.1, on the reverse strand, counting down.
TTCAATGGAAAGTCTGAGTGACTTAGACCCAGACTGAGTCTATATGAGTGACTTAAACCCAGACTTAGTTTATATGAGTGACTTAAACCCAGACTTAGTTTATATGAGTGACTTAAACCCAGACTTAGTTTATATGAGTGACTTAGACCCAGACTTAGTTTATATGAGTGACTTAGACCCAGACTGAGTCTATTTGAGTGACTTCTTCTTCGGCGTATGGGTAGTTGTTTTCCTCTCCACTCCACCAGGCTCGGGGCCGAGGGGCTACCCTTTTACCAACCTGAGACCTGGTTGAGGGGCTCACCCGGGCTATTTCTGGACACCCCTCCAGAAGCCACGTCATCGTCTCGTCATCTAATACAGACAGCCATGTATCCCGTTGGGTGGGTGGTACACCGGGCAATCCAGGATGATATGAGTGACTTAGACCCAGACTGAGTCTATATGAGTGACTTAGACCCAGACTGAGTCTATATGAGTGACTTAGACCCAGACTGAGTCTATATGAGTGACTTAGACCCAGACTGAGTCTATATGAGTGGCTTAGACCCAGACTTAGTCTAGATGAGTGACTTAGACCCAGACTGAGTCTATATGAGTGACTTAGACCCAGACTTAGTCTAGATGAGTGACTTAGACCCAGACTGAGTCTATATGAGTGACTTAGACCCAGACTGAGTCTATATGAGTGGCTTAGACCCAGACTTAGTCTAGATGAGTGACTTAGACCCAGACTTAGTTTATTATGAGTGACTTAGACCCAGACTTAGTTTATATGAGTGACTTAGACCCAGACTTAGTTTATATGAGTGACTTAGACCCAGACTGAGTCTATATGAGTGACTTAGGCCCAGACTTAGTCTATATGAGTGACTTAGACCCAGACTTAGTTTATATGAGTGACTTAGACCCAGACTTAGTTTATGTAACTTGTGTTGTGAAACAGCCAGAGTCAAACGCACCGCTTTCACTTCCACACCAGCAACTCAGTGACCTCGTCCTTGTGTAACGGAGGAGGAGGAGGGTAACCCCCCCCCCCGCCCCCCCATGTCATCTGTCTGCGCCTTAGGACAGACACATCATGTGTTCATGGAGAAAAATATCTCATTGTGGTCAGAGGTTTGTTTTCATGCTTTGTCTGTCTTCATGCTGACAAGGTGCCCCCTGTTCCTATAACCCCAAACCTTTAAATACACGCCTGTCTCCCTGTCATGTACCGTGGCCAAATGATACCATGAAAGTGTTGTATGTAATATACAATGTAATGTACAATGACGTTGCGTGACACTCTCAGCCGACCACAGACCCAAAGCTGGGTGTGGAGGGGGAACACGGCTGTGGGCGAGTCACGGTCTGGTGGAAGCAGCAGCTGTAAATAGCCTCCCAGAGCCGTGTAGTAAGAGCCTCCAGCAACACAACGCTAGCACAAAGCTAGTCATTATGGCTAGTGTTGACAAAAATATCTACGGGCTACTACACAGCCACTGTTTGTACATCGTGGCTTCATTGGTGACATGTATGTGTGTCTCTCTGTATCCGAGGTCCCAGGTCGTCTAAGTTACACTAGCAGCTCTCTCAGTCTAACCCTAAACCTCTCTCAGTCTAACCCTAACCCTAACCCTCTCTCAGCCTAACCCTAACCCTCTCTGTCGGTCCTGCCCTCCACATTAAACATCAGAACCGTTCCTCTCCACGGTAACTCTGTCAGTGTAACTCTGTCTGTGACTCTGTCAGTGTGACTGTCAGTGTAACTCTGTCAGTAACTCTGTCTGTGACTCTGTCAGTGTAGCTCTGTCAGTGTAACTCTGTCTGTGACTCTGTCAGTGTAACTCTGTCAGTGTAACTCTGTCAGTGACTCTGTCTGTGACTCTGTCAGTGTAACTCTGTCTGTGACTCTGTCTGTGACTCTGTCAGTGTAACTCTGTCTGTGACTCTGTCTGTGACTCTGTCTGTGTAGCTCTGTCAGTGTAACTCTGTCTGTGACTCTGTCAGTGTAACTCTGTCTGTGACTCTGTCTGTGACTCTGTCAGTGAAACTCTGTCTGTGACTCTGTCTGTAACTCTGTCTGTAACTCTGTCTGTGACTCTGTCAGTGTAGCTCTGTCAGTGTAACTCTGTCAGTGTAGCACGACGCTGTAATGAAACACAGTTGAGTTGTCAGAAAACAGCTGCCATGACACAGCTTGTTCCTTTGACAACACACACACACACACACACACACACACGCGCACACACACACACGTCACAAAGCTCTGATTCCAACCCTGAATTGACGTTACAGTAAAAGTCTACTAGGATAAAGGATTCTAGTATTGCGAGAGGATATGTTGGTGATGGTCAGAACTGAAACACATCTACAGACAGACCACTGACCTACATCACTACAGACACAACACTGACAGACATCAGATCTACAGACAGAGAGGCTGCTGGGAGACAGGTCTGGAGGGGTCAGGCCAGGACACACATCACACCCAGAGGAAAGGCTGAAAGGCTGGGTCCTCTCCACTTACACAATGATCGGCATGCTACATCTGTTTCTCTCTCTCTCTCTCAGTATGATATATTATGGTATGGTATAGTATAGTATGGTATAGTATAGTATGGTATAGTATAGTATGGTGTAGTATAGTATGGTATAGTATGATGTAGTATAGTATGGTATAGTATAGTATGATGTAGTATAGTATGGTATAGTATAGTATGATGTAGTATAGTATGGTATAGTATAGTATGATGTAGTATAGTATGGTATAGTATAGTATGATGTAGTATAGTATAGTATGATGTAGTATAGTATGGTATAGTATAGTATGATGTAGTATAGTATAGTATAGTATGATGTAGTATAGTATGGTATAGTATAGTATGATGTAGTATAGTATAGTATGATGTAGTATAGTATGGTATAGTATAGTATGGTGTAGTATAGTATGGTATAGTATAGTATGATGTAGTATAGTATAGTATGATGTAGTATAGTATGGTATAGTATAGTATGATGTAGTATAGTATGGTATAGTATAGTATGATGTAGTCAGGGGAGGCTGGTTCATTAGGGCAATTGGACAATGCCCCACCAAAGGGAGAAGAGAGAGATTTTTTTTCCTATGACTTCTAGACAGTGTTGCTTCTGAATAGTCCAATCAGCTAGTGTTCTGTGGAGTATATCATAGTCCAATCAGCTAGTGTTCTGTGGAGTATAGTCCAATCAGCTTCAAGTCCCGCCCCTTTCAGTGCAACTTTCCCTCTACTCGAAATTGCACTAGGCTGTTCTCGTAGACTTGCATGTAAAATCTATTTTGGTAACTTCTGGCCATTCGGGCATTCTCTATGGGTTTTTGGGACATGCACAAAGAATCGTACGTGCTTACGTCATGTCATACGGCTGCAAAAGAAGGACATTGACGCAGTCTTCATAAAACATGCCGTCCAAAGCTTCACAAGCAGCAAGCAAGGTAAGATAAAAAAATATAGTTTGTACCTTCTCCGTAATATAGAACTTTGTAATAATCAAATGTATGCATGCTATGATGAATGGGAAAGGCGCCGGTAAAACTAGTAGGCTTATATAACAATGAGTTGAATTAAAATTAGGGCTTGCCCGAGTAATTGGAGTAGGATATTCCACTATTCATTTGGTATGTTGCTATGCAAAGCTTCTTTTTTGCAACAAAACTTTGCATTTCATTTATTATGTTACATTATATGTAGGATAGTATGGTATAGTATGATGTAGTATAGTATGGTATAGTATAGTATGATGTAGTATAGTATGGTGTAGTATAGTATGGTATAGTATGATGTAGTATAGTATGGTATAGTATAGTATGATGTAGTATAGTATAGTATGATGTAGTATAGTATGATGTAGTATAGTATAGTATAGTATGATGTAGTATAGTATGGTATAGTATAGTATGATGTAGTATAGTATAGTATGATGTAGTATAGTATGATGTAGTATAGTATGGTATAGTATAGTGTGATGTAGTATAGTATGATGTAGTATAGTATGGTATAGTATAGTATGATGTAGTATAGTATGGTATAGTATGATGTAGTATAGTATGGTATAGTATAGTATGATATAGTATAGTATGATGTAGTATAGTATGATGTAGTATAGTATGGTATAGTATAGTGTGATGTAGTATAGTATGATGTAGTATAGTATGGTGTACAGGGCTGGACTGGGACAAAAATTAGGCCCTGGCATTTTTGGCCCAGACAGGCCCACCCCAATCGGTCGGACCACACCCACCAGCACAAAAATACTTGCCTTATATACTCGTCTTATATATTGTGCTGTACAGTCATATGACAAACTGTAGTATTCCCCCAAACCACTACAAAGACGACTACATACAGTAAGCAATGGTACCAGTGCAAGTAGACCAGTGTACTCAGTGATCAGATTCCAGAGCGAATTTACGAACGCAGCCTTGTTGTTCTAGATTTTTTTTCCCATTATCAACCTATCATTGCGCTTTAGAGTAAAACAAAGCACGCAACTGTCGCGTCTATCTTTTCATGGCAACTCTACATTGTGATTTACAAGGGATATTAACTAATATTAAGTAATATTATTACTTGGTTACATTTTGCAATTGATCCGCGGTACACATGCGTGCCGAACCGTGGGGGGCGATCCGTTACACCCCTAACAGCTACCTATATTTTCCTTACCGGGTCAACGGTTACAGGCTGACTCGGCCCCGCTTCTTCTGTATCCTCTCTATCCTCTGTATCTGTACCCTGCTCCCGCTCCTCCCTGCCAGCCTCCTCTTCAACCTGTTGCTGTTGCTGCTGTGGTAAACTTGAGGGTGCAGCAAACATGTCCCTAATGTTTACACATTTGGCAGCATCTGCCTCGAGTTTCTTTTTGTTTTTCTCCCTAAGTTTTTCCCAGCCTCCCTTCCGTTTTAGTGTGCTTTTGCGCTCCATCTCTCTCAGTATCTATCTAGTAACTATCCAGGCTAACTACATTTATTTTGCCGGCCGGCTCGGCCCAAAACTACCGCGAAACTGAGACGGAGGTCTGGTGCTGCGTGCGTGCGTGACCCCTGACCCCCCCCCCCCCCTTCTCTCTGTTGATTGGGCCAGCCCAGTGTCTGTATAGAAAATTGACCAATGGGCCGCTGTCCCTGATTTATGGGCCGTTCAATGGTAGCTTTCGATTTATGGGCCGTCCGATGGTAGCTTTCGGCCGGGCCGGCTGGTTAAAAAAAAATAAAAATAAAAATAAATAAAAAAATTATTTTGCCGGTCGGCTCAGCCCAAAACTACCGCGGCCCACCGGGCAAATGCCCGGTATGCCAGATGGCCAGTCCAGCCCTGGTGTAGTATAGTATGGTATAGTATAGTATGGTATAGTATGATGTAGTATAGTATGGTATAGTATAGTATGATGTAGTATGGTATAGTATAGTATGATGTAGTATGGTATAGTATAGTATGATGTAGTATAGTATGGTATAGTATAGTGTGATGTAGTATAGTATGATGTAGTATACAGTCCCTGACAAAAGTCTTGTCACTTATCCATTTTGTAGAAACAACAGTTTATAACCTGACTTTTAATTAATCCATTGGTTTTAGAAATGGCTCATATGAAAGCAAAACCCCTCCCAAATTATGTTTAATATACCAAAATAAATGCTTCACTGAAGAAAGATTGATCATTTAATGAACACAGAAAGGTCAGATTTTGGCAAGACAAAAGTTTTGTCGCCTACAGAGAGTAATGTGAAAATTGAACAAATAATTTACTTCAAATACTAAAATATGTTGCATAACTTCAGTGAATTAAGTAGTGGTGCTGTGAGATCCATATCTAATATATTGTATGACTTCCATGAGCTTGAAGGACTGCATCCATGCGGTTCGGCAATGATTCATACAATTTATTGATGAAGTCATCAGGAATAGCAAAGAAAGCAGTCTTACATGCCTCCCAGAGTTCATCAAGATTCTTTGGTTTCGTCTTCCATGCTTCCTCTTGAATGAATGAATGGTCTTTATTGTCATTGCTATAGTACAGGTACCAAACAACGACATTTGGGAGGGGTGGCTCCCCTGGTGCTAGGAAAGAAAAAAAAACAAAAAAAAAACAAGAAGGGAAAGGAGCTGGTTTACATAAATAAAGGCTATGTACACTATCCACTATACTATACTGTACAGATAGACGACTAGGGTTGTCATATTGCACATAGTGTTATTGCACATTCATTTAAAGTGTCGCAGTTTGCAGGCTTGAAATGTACATATTTGTGCCTCAGCACTACACCTGATTTTTTCAATCCAGCTGCCATCAATCCGTCCAGACTGTCCAGGGCCCAGAACCTAGGTCTTTGCTGTGTTCAGGGCCTGGATGGCCCTGGGGTAGAAGCTGAGCTTCAGTCTGTTTGTCCTTGCGGCCATGGTCCTGTACCGCCTTTTCGAGGGCAGCCGGGCAAAGTGTTCGTACCCAGGGTGGGTTGGGTCTCTGGAGATCTTGGAGGCCTTCCTGAGACAGCGTGTGTTGTACAGCTCTTCCAGAGAGGGGAGGGGGGCGCCGGTGATCTTCTGGGCTGTTCTCACGACTCTCTGTAGCGCATTTCTCTCCGCGGTTGTGCAGCTGGAGAACCAGTTGCAGATGCCGTAGGTGAGGATGCTCTCCACTACGCCGCGGTAGAAGGCCACCAGTATCTCCTGCTTGTTGTGTTCCTTCCTGAGGACTCTCAGGAAGTAGAGCCGCTGTTGTGCCTTCTTGATGGTGGCTGCTGTGTTGTTCTTCCAGGACAGGTCATCCTGTATGTGCACCCCCAGGAATCGGAGGGTTGAGACTCTCTCCACGCTCTCTCCGTCGATGAGCAGGGGCTGGACCTCAGATTTTTTCCTCCTGAAGTCCACGATGATTTCCTGGGTCTTTGACTTGTTCAGCAGCAGGTTGTTAACCTTGCACAGCTTTCTCAGCTGCTCTACCTCATCCCTGTACGCCGCCTCGTCCCCCCCCGAGATGCAGCCCACCACGGTGGTGTCGTCTGCAAACTTTACGATGGAGTTGCTGGGGTGGACGGGGGTGAAGTCGTAGGTGTAGAGGTTGTAGAGGATGGGGCTTAGCACGCAGCCCTGGGGGGACCCAGTGCTGAGTCTGAGGGCTGTGGAGGTGTGGGAGCCCACCCGCACCCTCTGGGGGCGGTCGGACAGGAAGTCCTTGATCCATGCACATATAGAGTGTGATAGTCCCAGGTCTAGTAGTTTGGTCACTAGCCTGTCTGGAAGGATGGTGTTGAAGGCAGAGCTGAAGTCCACAAAGAGCAGTCTCGCGTAGCTGTTTCCCCTCTCCAGGTGGGATAGAGTGGCGTGGAGAGTCGTCGTGATGGCGTCCTCTGTGGACCTGTGGGCTCTGTAGGCGAACTGGTATGGATCCAGGTTGGGCGGGAGGCGTGTGAGTATGTGGGCCCGGACTAGTTTCTCGAACCACTTCATGATGATTGGTGTGAGTGCCACCGGGCGGTAGTCGTTTAGGCAGCTCACCGTGCTTTTCTTCGGGACTGGGATGATAGTTGAGGTTTTCAGGATGGTGGCCTGGGACAGGGACTGGTTGAAGATGTTGGTGAAAACCCCGGCCAGCTGGTCGGCGCAGTCCCTCAGCACCCGTCCCAGGACGCCATCCGGCCCAGAGGCTTTCCTGGGGTCCACCGCCTTCAGCACGCGTCTCACTTCATGCTCTGTGAGGGTGAGGCTGCTGAGAGCTGGACAGAGTGGTGTTTGTGTTGTGGTTACCTCCGTTCGCCCCTCGTCGAACCGGGCGTAGAAGGAGTTCAGCTTTTCCGCCAGCAGGGGGTCGTCCTCTGCGGCTGTGAGCCTGTTGGCTCTGAAGTTTGTCATGTGCTGAACCCCCTGCCACATCCGCCTGGAGTCGTTGCTCAGGAAGCATTCCTCAATCTTCTCTCTGTGGTCTGCCTTGGCCTCTCGGATGCCGCGCTTTAGGTTAGCCCTGGTGGTGCTGTACAGCAGTGTGCCCTTCCCTGCGAAGAAGGCGTTGTCCCTCTCATTGATCAGTTTTTGGACCTTCCCAGTCATCCATCTTTCATTCTACCCCAGACATGCTCAATGATGTTCATGTCTGGTGACTGGGCTGGCCAGTCCTGGAGCACCTTGATCTTCTTCGCCTTGAGGAACTTTGATGTAGAGATGGAAGTATGCGATGGAGCACCATCCTGCTGCAAAATTTGACCCCTTTTATGGTTGGGAATGTAAGAGGTAGCTAATACTTCTTGATATTTTAGGCTATTGATATTGCCTTCCACCCTGCAAATCTCTCGCACACCTCTGGGTGAATCTCGGATCCATATTACGGGCTCCAGTAGGTCTCCTGCAATATTTGCGGAGGCTGTGATGTAATTCAACCGAAGATTCATCTGAGAAATCCACCTTCTGCCACTTTTCCAGCGTCCATCCTTTTAGCAGGCTGTGGGTCTTGGCAAATGCCACACGTTTTTTTAATTGCCTTTTGTTTAGTGCTGGTTTCTGGGCACTGATTCGACCATGGAGGCCATTTCGAGACAGAATTCTACAAACTGTTCTGGTTGACACGGGGACTTGAGGTGACCAGGCCTGGTGGAGTTCTGCTGCAGTGGAAAAGGGGCTGGCCTTGGATTTTCGAGCCAACAAACGGTCCTCCCGAGCAGTTGTCTTGCGGGGTCTGCTGGACCTGGGCTTGTCAAAAACATCTCCAGTCTCTTCAAATCTTTTTCTTATTCTTTGTACTTGACGCTGAGACACATTGAAGGTGTCAGCCACCTCAGCAGTCTTCAGCCTCTTGATAATCAACGCTTTGGTCTCAGGGTGAATCTTAGGCATGTTGTCAGAGGTCAAGTTGCTGTTGATGTGAAGGTCTGGTGTGCTGGGATTCTTTTTATACACACCCACTAATTGATTGATCAATTATTGATCATAGGTGAGGCTGTAATCTAGGATTGGGTGCATCATATGACAAGGCGACAAGACTTTTGTCTTTGCAAAAACTGACTCAGTGGGCTTTACCAAGCTGTGAACGTTAGAATGCTTTTCAGCAGTTTCGTTTTGCACCAAAACATTATTTCAAAAGCTGTTGGGATTGAATTTAGCCATTTCTTGTAAACATTTTTTGATTAGAAATATATTTGAGGGGCACTTAAGGTCAACTTGTACCCAAGCGACAATACTTTTGTCAGGGACTGTAGTGTGATGTAGTATCGTCCACTGCTCCAGTCACCCACGGTGTCCCCCAGGGTTCAGTGCTAGGCCCCCTCCTCTTCATCCTGTACATCCTTCCCCTTGGACAGGTCCTCCGCCGCCACGGCCTCCGCTTCCACTGCTATGCCGATGACACCCAACTCTACCTCTCCTCCAAAACCATCTCCCCTAACACCCACTCCACTCTCATGAAGCCATCAGCGCAGGACTTGTGTGGGCAAAGCAGTTCCGACCCTCCAAGAAAACCATCGCCTTTGTCAGAGCTGGGGAGCAGCCAACCCCTGCCAGGAAAACATCTGCAGGCATCTTGACCTCTGCAAGAGACTGGCAGCTGTTGGTTGACCTTGAACATCAGCTGAAGTTCCCCAGCCACATTGCAGTCACCACCCTGCGACCAGACATTGTTCTCTGGTCTGAGTCCACCAGGCAAGCAGTGCTGCTGGAATTGACAGTCCCGTGGGAAGACCGCTTGGAAGAAGCCTTTGAGAGGAAGCTCTCCAAGTACGCGGGACTGGTCAGTGACTGCCAGCAGGCTGGTTGGAGAGCGAGGTGTTTCCCAGTAGAGGTTGGTTGCAGAGGATTTGTAGCCCGTTCCTTGGCCAGAGCCTTCAGCAGTTTGGGCATCGAGGGAGAGAGAAAGAGGAGAGCCATCCGCAGTACCACCAATGCGGCAGAGAGAGCCTCTAGATGGCTGTGGCTCAAAAGAGGAGAGCCATGGAGTCATGGTAGCTAGTTAGCCATCTGGACACAAGCTGGGGTCTGATCAGTCACCTGGAGGAGGGTGTATGATGTTGAAAGACCCGAAACGCCCGATGATTCCAGGAACATCACTGAAGATGTGTCCAGAGGCATCAGTAGATGTATGTACACAGATAACATACTATACTACAACATACAATACTATAATATACTATACTACAAGATACTATACAATAATATACTACAACATACTATACTATAACATTCTCTCATACTACAACATACTATACTACAACATACTATAACATACTATAATATACTATACTGCAACATATAATACATCATAGTACATTACATCATGCTGTACTACAACGGGGTAGTGGTGGTCTAGTGGATAGTGAGTTGGACTTGTGGTCAGAAGGTTGTGAGTTCAAATCCCGCCTGAAACCACACAACTACTAGTGTGCCCTTGAGTAAGGGCACACTAGTAGTTACTCCAGGGGGAATGTCCCTGTAATTTGTAAATGTAAGTCGCTTTGGATTAAAAGCGTCTGCTAAATGGCAAAACTATTATTATTATTTCATCATAATATACTCATCATAATATACAGTCACCTCCTATCCTTCTATCGTCAGAGCCCAGACACACTAATGCTGCAGACAGGCCACAGCCATGTGTGTGTGTGTGTATGTGGGGGGGGGGAAGCATGTGTCGACAGGCCAACTGCCATGTGTGTGTGTGTGTGTGGGGGGGGGGGGATCAAAAGTGCTTCTTCAGATCTTGCCAGGGGTGGAGAGATCAACGTGAACACACCCTCCAAACCTCAATCAAGTTACTCCTCTCTCTGTCTCTCTCTCTCTCTGTATCTCTCTCTCTCTTTCTCTTTCTCTCTCTCTCTGTCTCTCTGTCTCTCTCTCTGTCTCTCTCTGTCTGTCTGTCTCTCTCTCTGTCTCTCTCTCTCACTTTCTCTCCTCTCTCTCTCTCTGTCTCTCCTCTCTCTCTCTGTGTCTCTCTCTGTCTCTCTCTCTCTGTCTCCCTCTCTCTCTGTGTCTCTCTGTCTCTCTCGCACTTTTGCAAAGCACACAGACAAGGCCTCTCTGGAGGCTCTTAGTGCAGGTGTTTCCTAGACAATGTGTCAGACCAAAGCAGCAGAGCAGGGGCTTGTGGGAGTGGGTGTCTGTGGGACCCTGGGCCTGGTTGAATCTCTCAGGTCCTCATTTACTCCACCTCCAGGTCCCAGAGACCAAACACACCTGTATCCCAGTAACAGACATTCACCTGAGTCTACCGTCTAGGCTACAACAAACACACATCTCTGAAGTGATACCTGCTAGAAATGCTAGAGGATGAATTAGCTTTTGACATTAGCAGTTTATTCAGACTTTACAGCTGAGATTGTGCAAGAACAAGAACAATTTTTCTGAACATTAGAAAGTTAGGAATTCACCAGATCTGCTAAATAGGCAGGTTTAGACCATTTAGAGCTTTATATGTTAAAAGCAAGACCTGTACTTTACTGGTAACCAAGAAAATGATGATAAAACAGCAGTGATAAGATCACATTTTCTGGTTTTGGTGAGGAGTCTGGCGGTTTATAGTTATAGCAGATAATAGTCAAGGCTTGATGTTATAGAAGAGCATCTCGTAGTCTTACAACAATTACTATGAGGTTAAAGTTTAGATTCTCTGCTTTTATTTGATGGTATTAATGTATAGTGCTATAGTAGGTAACACACACACGGCTGTTCTAGTGTTAAACTCTTATAGTAGGTAACACACACATAGCTGTTCTAGTGTTAAACTCTTATAGTAGGTAACATAGACACGGCTGTTCTAGTGTTAAACTCTTATAGTAGGTAACATAGACACGGCTGTTCTAGTGTTAAACTCTTATAGTAGGTAACACACACATGGCTGTTCTAGTGTTAAACTCTTATAGTAGGTAACATAGACACAGCTGTTCTAGTGTTAAACTCTTATAGTAGGTAACATAGACACGGCTGTTCTAGTGTTAAACTCTTATAGTAGGTAACATAGACACGGCTGTTCTAGTGTTAAACTCTTATAGTAGGTAACATAGACACGGCTATTCTAGTGTTAAACTCTTATAGTAGGTAATTTAGACACGGCTGTTCTAGTGTTAATTTAGTTGGCTTCAAATCTGTTTGATACAGTATACACTACAGAACAGACTTGTAAGACTAACATATGTACGCAGTACATACACAGTACACACACAGTACACACACAGTACATACACAGTACACACACAGTACACACACAGTACAGTACACACACAGTACACACACAGTACATACACAGTACATACACAGTACACACACAGTACATACACAGTACATACACAGTACACACACAGTACATACACAGTACATACACAGTACACACACAGTACATACACAGTACATACACAGTACACACACAGTACACACACAGTACACACACAGTACATACACAGTACATACACAGTACACACACAGTACAGTACACACACAGTACACACACAGTACACACACAGTACATACACAGTACATACACAGTACACACACAGTACACACACAGTACATACACAGTACATACACAGTACACACACAGTACACACACAGTACACATAGTACACACACAGTACACACACAGTACACACACAGTACATACACAGTACATACACAGTACACACACAGTACACACACAGTACATACACAGTACATACGCAGCGGTCATCTAACACCTACATGACAGTAACGAGTTTCAAACGTCTCTCTGTTTAAGATATGTTATATACACTTAGAGAGAGAGAGCGAGAGAGAGCAAGAGAGAGAGAGAGACAGAGAGTGAGAGAGAGAGAACGAGAGAGAGAGAGAGGGCGAGAGAGAGAGAGCGAGAGACGGAGAGAGAGAGAGCGAGAGAGAGACGGCGAGAGAGAGAGAGCGAGAGAGAGCGAGAGAGGGAGAGAGAGAGTGAGAGAGAGAGAGGGAGAGAGAGAGTGAGAGAGAGAGAGGGCGAGAGAGAGCAAGAGAGAGAGAGCGAGAGAGAGACAGAGAAGGAGAGAGAGAGAGAGAGAGAAAGAGAGTGAGTGAGAGGGAGAGAGAGGGCGAGAGAGAGAGAGACTAGAAGCTCTCATAAACACTACATACAGTAATAGTAACAAGCAAAAGTAAATAAGGGAAGGAGGGAGGGATTGGAGGGAAGAGAAAACAGATAGAAGTGAACCAGAGGAGGACTGACAGGGCGGCCCAGCGTTGGTGTCCTGACACGGCCCCCGGACAGCCCCCCCACCCAGGGGAACATAAGGATTGCATACGCCTCTGGCAGCAGTTCACACCCGCATTCTTCAGACGTGTGTTCACAAAGGCTCTACACAGGGAGGTCTACCCCCCCCCCCCCTCCCTCCTACCCCCCCTCTCCCTCCTGCCACCCCCCCTCTCTCTCTACTCTCACAACAACCTCCCTGGACCACACTGCTGTACAGAGTGTAGAAAATTAGGGGGTTATTGAGCTGGGGTGTGTGTGTGTGTGTGTGTGTGTGTGTGTGTGTGTGTGTGTGTGTGTCTGGTGGTGTGTGTGTGTGTGTGTTAAGGAGCTCTCAGACTCTGCAGTGAGCTCCACCACCTGTTTCTCCTCTGCGCTGCCTCAGGGTCTGAGTCCTGGGTTGAACCTCACGCTGGTTAAGGCTTTTTCTCTGCTTTTACTTTTTACACGTTTCTTCTGGAAGAGAGACAAGCTTTCTGTCTGCTACCTGGTAGAGACAGCAGAGGCTGACAGCCTAACCCTAACCCTAACCCTACAGCAGAGGCTGGTGGGATAGATACAGCAGAGGCTGTGACAGCTTAACCCTAACCCTACAGCAGAGACTTCAGAGCTTCAGTTACAGCAGAATAAAGGTAAAATAAAACTGTCCAGAACTGATGTCCAACTGCCGGACGAGACAATAAGGAGCTGAGCCCAGATTAACGTACAGGAGAGGAAAAGGCAGTTTACCTCAGTTTGTCTTAGTTTAGTCTTTAGTCTTAGTTCTCAGTTTATCTCATTTCAATGCAAGGGGTTAGGGACCATAATCCTCCTTGATTTTAGATCATTAGTCTCTCCTAGACCAGAGGTAAGAGCAGTTAGTACTACTAGTTACTGTCTCCTAGACCAGAAGTAAGAGCAGTTAGTACTACTAGTTACTGTCTGTCTGTCCGACAGAGAAGCTAAGCAGTTACTGTAGTTTAGGGTAACTGGGTTGACCAAGAAAGAAGAGGAGAGGGGAGGAGAGGGCAGGGCAGGGGAGGGGAGGAGAGGGCAGGGGAGGGGAGGACAGGGGAAGGGAGGGGAGGCCAGGGCAGGGGAAGGGAGGGGAGGCCAGGGGAGGGGAGGCCAGGGGAGGGGAGGACGGGGAGGGGAGTAGAGGGCAGGGGAGGAGAGGGGAGGGCAGGAGGGCTAACAGAGGTTACACTTGTTGTTTAATTCCCCTGACCGTATCTCCACTCAGAGACAGACATACTGTACCAGTGTCTCAGATACACATACTGTACCAGTGTCTCAGATAGACATACTGTACCAGTGTCTCAGACAAACATACTGTACCAGTGTCTCAGACAGACATACTGTACCAGTGTCTCAGACAGACATACTGTACCAGTGTCTCAGATAGACATACTGTACCAGTGTCTCAGATAGACATACTGTACCAGTGTCTCAGACAGACATACTGTACCAGTGTCTCAGATAGACATACTGTACCAGTGTCTCAGATAGACATACTGTACCAGTGTCTCAGATAGACATACTGTACCAGTGTCTCAGATACATACTGTACCAGTGTCTCAAATAGACATACTGTACCAGTGTCTCAGATAGACATACTGTACCAGTGTCTCAGATAGACATACTGTACCAGTGTCTCAGACAGACATACTGTACCAGTGTCTCAGACAAACATACTGTACCAGTGTCTCAGACAGACATACTGTACCAGTGTCTCAGATAGACATACTGTACCAGTGTCTCAGACAGACATACTGTACCAGTGTCTCAGATAGACATACTGTACCAATGTCTCAGTGAGCTTAACTCTTCTTGACGTCGTCTTCAGGAGCTCTGCTAAACAAACAAGAGCTCAAAGGCAAAAACATCACTGTTGTGAAGGCCCACAGTTTAGAGCCAGTTTAGTTTCCCCAAACCAGCCCTATTTTGCCCCTGTTATTTCTTTATTATTTTCTATACTATTCCTGTACGTTTATGAAGGTGTATGTATTGTTATTGTAATGTTTATGTATATGTTTGATGACGTAGTATATCCGGGGTGTGTCCGTGACCCGGATGCTAGGTTCGGTGGTGTATATATAGAGACGGAAGTGGTCTGTGAGTCAGTGTGTGATGAGAATCCGAGTGATGAGAGCAACGAGAGTGAGAATAAGCAGAGAGAACACGAAGTCGATCTAAGATGGCGGAGTCAGTAACACGCACACCGTGCTGAAGCTGAAGACCCGTTTAGTGATTATCGAGTTTACAACTGTGATAGCCCGTTTAGCTGTGTTCCCGTTAGCCAGCCTTGCCAGCAGCCGGCTGCGAACGTTGGACCTGACGGACAAGATCAAGCTGGACAGAGTCGTCGCCTCCACGAGTGGATTGCGACCGACGTGGACCACCGGACCTGAGCCCTTCACCTCGTCGTGGACCACGAAGAAGCCCCTTTCCCTTCGCGTTGCTACGTCACCCCCCCCCTTTTTGTCTGCTACCTTCCTCGACGCACATGCCATCCAACCAGGCCTCAACGCGCACCACAGTCCGGGACTCTAAGCCTGTTCAGGCCAGATACTATGAGTGAGTGAGTGTGTGTGTGGCCGGCGGGGAGGGAGTATATTTTGGGATGTATACATCAGTTGTGTAAATAAATGTGTTTGTTCATATGGGATACCGTTACCGTGTGTTTAGTTGTTTGTATGCTAAGGCTAATGCTAATTCCAATGCTAATGCTAATGCTAATTCCAATGCTAATGCTACTGCTAATTCCAATGCTAATGCTAACGATGGTAATGCTAGTCTAAAGGTTTGCTGGCGCCCCCTACCTCTATCCTCCTACACTGCCTATTTAGCTCAGAGTTAGTTAGATAACCAGCCCTTCCTAAATTCTACAGTCCTTTTAGCTACTCCCTGGTTACAATTGGTCCTTCGAGCCGGATAGGTAGTGTAGTGATAGCATGGCTGAGCGCAGCCAACCAGACCAGACAGTTACCCCCCCTTCTCCGCCCCCCTGAGCCAGAGCCACGACCACAGAGAGTCCCGCGGTTGCCTCCGAGGTTACAGGAGTATGAGCTTGAGCTCGAAAGCTCACTGAGTGGTAGCGAGGAGCGCACTCCACGGGATACAGTGGTCGGAGAGGCCGAGGTGTCCGCCGGCGCGCGGGTGGCTAGCACCGAGACAGCCATCAAAGAGCACCAGCCTGAGGATGAGATGGCAGAACAGCAGGGTTTTGCCGTAGAAACGGAAGAGCAGGAAGGAGAGGCCCGGTCCGACAGCGCCTGCGGGCGGAAGAGGGAGGGCCTCAGCCTTAACGATCTGCCTCCCAGTACGGCGCGCTCGAGACCTAGCTCCTGCCGTTCAGTGGCTTCCTCCCGGTCCAGGGTTTCCGTGGGCAGTTCTGCCTCTGGGGCGGATAGCATACACTCCAGAGGGAGTAGTGCCGCGCTGTCAGAATATATGCGCCAACAGGCCGAGATGGCGTTCGAGCGGGAACGCCTCCAGTTCGAGCGTGAACGCCTCCAGCGCCAGGAGGCGCTAGAACGCGAACGCCTCCAGATGGACGGAGCGGAACGCGCGGCGGAGAGGCAGCGCCAGGAGGCGCTAGAACGTGAACGCCTCCAGATGAACGGAGCGGAACGTGCGGCGGAGAGACAGCGCCAGGAGGCGTTAGAGAGGGAACGCATCCAGTTCGAGCGCGAGCGCCTCCAGATGGAGGGGGCGGAACGCGCGGCGGAGAGGCAGATGGCGAGAGAGCAACTGTACGCGGAGAAGATGGAGAGAGAGCAACTGCACGCGGAGAAGATGGAGGAAATGCTGCAGACCATGCGCGACGTGTGCATCAGCAGAGCTCCGTCGGCCCGTAGCTCCAGAGCATCCTCCGCACGGCCCTCTCGAGTGCCATCTCCTGAACCCCCCGCCGATGGCTCCATGACCCCCGCCATGACTGTCCAACTACAGGCCCAGCTGACCACCTGGAAGGAAGAGGACCAGGGACCCGACCGCTACGCGGCCCAGAGGGAGCCAGCGTCGCTGCCCGGGAGGGGAGCCATCCCCCAAGAGCGTAGCACACCCCTAGGTCCTCCAGTGCACCAAAATGCATGCAGGCCGGACACCCAGACCGTCACTCCAGCCCCGATCATCCACTACAGGATGTTTCCCCAGGTGGAGGGACCCAAGTTCCCCTTCTTCAAGGACGAGGACAGGAGCCAGTATGTGGAACTACGCATCTGCCTAGACACGCTCTTGGACGACTCCTGCTCAGAGTCCTACAAATATGCGATTCTCCTTCAGCATGTGAGGAACCCCAGAGCCCACAACATGGTTCTGGCCCATGCCTCCGCACCGACACCTTACACCAGAGCGCTCGCCGACTTGGATGCCCGCTACGGTCGTCCCTGGAACCACGCCCTTGCTGAACTGCAAGCCCTCGAACAGCAGGCCCCCATCAAGGATGACCGGGCGCTGGATGACTTCGCGCTCCGCGTGCACACCTTGGTTGGAATGCTGAAGACGCAGGGCCCAGCTGGCGCCAGCGAGATCAACAGCACCTCCAACGTAGAGCGGCTGCTCCGCAAGATCCCACGCTTCCGGCAGGAGAGGTTCCGGCGACAGCAGCGCGTTCGTAACCCCGGGAAGTTGGGTCTGAGCATGGCTGCCTTCGCGGAGTTCCTACTGGAGGAAGTGCATGACACCAACGTAGACGCCATGGGTTACGCTGAGCCGAAGAAGGAGAGGGAGAAGGGAGACCGCTGGGACGGGCCGAGCTCGAACAGAGGACGCCCAGTAGGAGTGCTGCACACGGAGGAGGAGCCTCGGAGAGAGAGGAAAGCCCGACCTGAGGGAAAGGATTCCTCTCAACCCCATCAAAAGGGACGGAGAGGTCCACCGCCATGTCCGTACTGCACCAGCGAGCACTGGTTCAATGAGTGCAGTGACTTCAACAACCTGAGCACCGAGGCCAAGCAGAGGTGGCTCGAGGAGAACAAGAGGTGCTGGAACTGTGGGCGCGACCATCTGGCTAAGAACTGCACCTTGAGGAGAAAGTGCAACCGCTGTGAGGAGGTCCACCTCAACATCCTACACGAGGTCTCCCTCGCCAGGTCCACGGAGGGCACCAGAAGCTCTAGGTCCGGTAGCGCACCGGAAGAGGCAACACCTGTCTACTACCTAGACCCAGCCCGGAGCAGCGGCTCCAAGGTCCTACTGAAGGTGGTGAAGGTCCGACTTCACCACAACAACGCTGTGTACGACACGTACGCCGTTCTAGACGACGGGTCGGAACGGACCATCCTTCTCCAGGGGGCAGTGCGCCAGTTGGGGCTCCAAGGGACTGCGGAGAAGCTGACTCTGCGCACGATACGTCGCGACCTTAAAGAGGTCACCGGGGCGAGAATCAACTTCTCTATCTCCCCGGCGGGGCGGCCGTCGGACAGATATCGGCTTCGGAATGTCTTCACCGCAGACCAGCTAGCGCTCTCCCGCTACGACTACCCCCTGGAGAGATTACGCGCAAGATATTCCCACCTACGGCGAGTAGACCTACATCCGATAGAAGGAGCGGAGCCAACCCTTCTCATCGGCTCGGACAACGCTGAACTGATCGTGTCGCTCCGTCCTCCGCTGAGAGGACCACGAGGCTGCCCGATGGCTGTTAAGACTGCGCTTGGGTGGGCCCTCCAAGGCGCTACCGAGGGGAGAGATAGAGACGGGAGAGCTACGTCATCCCTCCATGTCCGAACCGAAGAAGCAAACCAACCAACCGGACCGCCTGGAGTGGAATCTATTGCTGCCAGTGCACCTGGAACAGTTAGTACCACAAATGGTTCACCACAGGATGACCAACCAAAGAAGAAGTCTCTGTGGACAGAGCA
This sequence comes from Nansenia antarctica, assembly GCF_963989245.1. NCBI lineage: Eukaryota > Metazoa > Chordata > Actinopteri > Argentiniformes > Microstomatidae > Nansenia > Nansenia antarctica. The sequence goes on along the minus strand of NC_137674.1, from coordinate 89,955,659 downwards.
TAAGTCTCTGGATGGGAAGACCTACTTCTACAACACAGAGACTAAACAGTCCTCAGGGGAGAAACCAGACGACCTGAAATCTCCTGCTGAGCAAATGTTGTCTAAGTGCCCGTGGAAGGAGTACAAGTCTGACACGGGAAAGCCTTACTACTACAACTCCCAGACTAAGGAGTCCCGGTGGACCAAGCCCAAAGAGCTGGAAGATCTTGAAGCGATGATCAAAGCGGAGGAGAATGGGACGGTAGAAGCTGCAGCTCCTGGCACCGCCCCCGTCCCCACTCTTCAGGTTGATCCTGCTGCTACCATGGCGACCATGATGGACATGGAGGCCATGGCGGCAACAGCTGTTGCCGAGGAACACCTGCAGGTGGCCACGCACCCTCACGTGGCCGAGGTCAGCATTGACGCACCCGTCAACTCCGTCGAGTACACGTCAGCCATGGAAGTCTCAGCCAGTATTGTAGACGCCTCCAAGGAGGAAAGGCCGGAGTTGGCGAAGAAAACGTACAAGTGGAACCCAAAAGAGGAGGCCAAGCAGGCCTTCAAAGAGCTTCTGAAGGAGAAGGGTGTTTCATCCAACGCGTCATGGGAGCAAGCCATGAGAATGATCATCAACGACCCACGCTACAGCGCCCTGCCCAAGCTGAGTGAGAAGAAGCAAGCGTTTAAGGCCTACAAGGCTAAGAAGGAGAAGGAACAAGCCAAGCAGCTCAGGAAGAGGAACTGGGAGGCGCTGAAGAACATTCTGGACAACATGGCCAACGTCACCTACCGCACCACCTGGTCCGAGGCCCAGCAGTACCTGCTGGACAACCCCACCTTCGCTGAGTACGAGGAGCTGCAGAACATGGACAAGGAAGACGCTCTGATCTGCTTCGAGGAGCACATCCGCGCCCTGGAGAAGGAGGAGAAGCAGAAGACTCTGCTGAGGGAGAGAGACAACTTGTCCGAAGGTGCCGTGGTACTGGTGATCGACCAGTCCCTTCCACGCGCCGCCTGGCAGACAGGCAGAGTGACCAAGGTCCTGCCGGGTCCGGATGGAAGGGTGCGGACGGCCATCGTGGACGTTGGTGGTCGCACTTACACCCGACCTGTGGCACGCCTGATTGAGCTCCCTCAAATTACGAAGGACACTATCACCTCCTACCTCACGCTGCTAGAGCAGCCTAGCCAGTGTGCCTTCCCTAGTTAACTGAAACCGAGGGTTTCATGGGGCGGCTGTTGTGAAGGCCCACAGTTTAGAGCCAGTTTAGTTTCCCCAAACCAGCCCTATTTTGCCCCTGTTATTTCTTTATTATTTTCTATACTATTCCTGTACGTTTATGAAGGTGTATGTATTGTTATTGTAATGTTTATGTATATGTTTGATGACGTAGTATATCCGGGGTGTGTCCGTGACCCGGATGCTAGGTTCGGTGGTGTATATATAGAGACGGAAGTGGTCTGTGAGTCAGTGTGTGATGAGAATCCGAGTGATGAGAGCAACGAGAGTGAGAATAAGCAGAGAGAACACGAAGTCGATCTAAGATGGCGGAGTCAGTAACACGCACACCGTGCTGAAGCTGAAGACCCGTTTAGTGATTATCGAGTTTACAACTGTGATAGCCCGTTTAGCTGTGTTCCCGTTAGCCAGCCTTGCCAGCAGCCGGCTGCGAACGTTGGACCTGACGGACAAGATCAAGCTGGACAGAGTCGTCGCCTCCACGAGTGGATTGCGACCGACGTGGACCACCGGACCTGAGCCCTTCACCTCGTCGTGGACCACGAAGAAGCCCCTTTCCCTTCGCGTTGCTACGTCACCCCCCCCCTTTTTGTCTGCTACCTTCCTCGACGCACATGCCATCCAACCAGGCCTCAACGCGCACCACAGTCCGGGACTCTAAGCCTGTTCAGGCCAGATACTATGAGTGAGTGAGTGTGTGTGTGGCCGGCGGGGAGGGAGTATATTTTGGGATGTATACATCAGTTGTGTAAATAAATGTGTTTGTTCATATGGGATACCGTTACCGTGTGTTTAGTTGTTTGTATGCTAAGGCTAATGCTAATTCCAATGCTAATGCTAATGCTAATTCCAATGCTAATGCTACTGCTAATTCCAATGCTAATGCTAACGATGGTAATGCTAGTCTAAAGGTTTGCTGGCGCCCCCTACCTCTATCCTCCTACACTGCCTATTTAGCTCAGAGTTAGTTAGATAACCAGCCCTTCCTAAATTCTACAGTCCTTTTAGCTACTCCCTGGTTACAATCACCATCACATCCCCCACCATCCCTCTCCACGCAACCGACAGCAATCCCAATTTCCTCCATGACTTGATGAGCCTGAAAGGTGAAAAGCACGAACCTCAGTACACTTGGACAGTTTGGGGTCCTCAGACGTGGAGCCCTGGCAAAACATGCCTATCAATGATCAGATGAGAGTCGTAACCAGAGGAGAACAGTGGAGCAGTTCTGTGAATGGCAGACTGCTCTTCCTGGATGTATAAGGAGAGAGGCAGCCGGATGTTTTAGTTTTTTACCTTGAAACATAAAAATAAAAAAAACATTACACCTCTTTAACACAGATGTACATTTATTTATGTTTTAATACATTAACATTGCACAAGTTATTTATTTTTGATTGCAAATCACACAGCACAATTCCAATTCATTCCTGTACATGAGTTTAGAAATGTAACAGTTTTGTTTTAAAATATGTAATCAAATCATTTTTCTTCCTCTTTTCACAAGGAGCATTTGTTATAAAATGTAGAAGTAAAAGTGCAATATCTTTCTATCCTTTAAATTACAAAAATTGGTCCAAAATCCACCATCTTGGTAGGGATTATCCAACAGACTTAATATTGTTTTTTTATTCTCACATTTTCAACAATAGGTTTTCACAAAAAGTTTATATATGGTATCTTGTTTTTTTTATATAACATTTTATCTTTTCCTACAAACTGCAGCTAAATACAAGAATAACAGTGTCAGTTTACAAAAAGCTTAGCATGTAAATCATTGAATCATATTTGTCTAAATAAACTTCATTTTTCCCATATAACTATCTGGAACATACAATTCTGACGACAACAACATACTATAATAATATAATAATAATATCTCACAGCTCCATGAAACAATAAACATCTCTGTCATCACTTCAAAGAGAAAATACAAATAATAATAATAAGAGAAACACAAATCAAAATCAAAGGATAAAATGCATAGGTCATAGGTCATAGGTCATAGATCATAGGTAGGGTCATAGGTTGGGTCATAGGTTGGATCATAGATCATAGGTAGGATCATAGGTTGGGTCATAGGTCATAGGTTGAGTCATAGGTAGGATCATAGGTTGGGTCATAGGTTAGGTCATAGGTAGGGTCATAGTTTGGGTCATAGGTTGGATCATAGGTTAGATCATAGGTTAGATCATAGGTAGGATCATAGGTTGGGTCATAGGTTGAGTCATAGGTAGGATCATAGGTTGGGTCATAGGTTAGATCATAGGTAGGGTCATGGGTAGGGTCATAGGTTAGATCATAGGTAGGGTCATAGGTTGGATCATAGGTAGGGTCATGGGTAGGGTCATAGGTAGGGTCATAGGTTAGATCATAGGTAGGGTCATAGGTTAGATCATAGGTAGGGTCATAGGTTGGATCATAGGTAGGGTCATAGGTTGGATCATTTGTAAAATTGGCAAAACGATCAGTTTAAATGTCAGTACACAAGTACAGATCAGGTTGTTTATGTTTAAACATTGACCCTCTAACATTGACTAAGTAGATCCATGACATCTATGTTTCTGTCTCATATCCTGAAATGAGTGACCGGCACAAATACATCATTCTGTATATATAACGTGACATAAATGATACATTTATCATTTCAACTTCAAAAGGCAAAACGTGGCTATAGTATGGCATGTTTGGGTAGATAGGCAACATCTGGCACCACAGCCTGACAGCAGCGTGTTAAAGGCACTCTGCGTGGAGCCCAACTTAAATGCAAGAATGTAATAATATCACTTTCTAGATCCCTCTACATCACTCCACATGCTTAAAGGGTTACTTAGCTGTTTTACAACTTATACCTGTAGTCACACAATAATCCCTGGTTCAGAGTTTTTAAAATATCAACTATTAGCTTCAGCTAGCTTCAACCTCCGCTAACAAAAACAGGAAGTGATTGGGGAACAAAAAACACTTGTGGCCACAGGGTTAGATCACCTCAGAGACACTTCCAACCAAGTGAGTGAATTTAAAGTGATTTAGCCACAAAAGTAGAAATCACCCCCCCCCCCCCCCCACAGTCACAGATGTTTTCTCCCATACTGTAGCTGAATGAATAGTGTCTATTTAAACAACTCTGAACCATGAATTACATAGTTTCTTCTAGCCCTTATAAGGTGTAAAATAGTGAGCTAATCATTTATCGCCACGATGCCTAACTCTCCTCCCCGTGAGAAGAGGTCGAGCTAGAGAACCTAAATCTTTGATCAAAGATCCCCAAAGAGGAGTTGACTAGAGGAGGAATTCAGATTATAATCACTGATATGCCCCAAAAAAGGACAACCATCTTTAAGACGTTTTTTTTAAGTGCAAAGCGACATATCAAATGCAAATGTACAGGCGTATAGATAACACTGAGGTTCTCATCAGGCAGGAGGGGGGGGGGGGGGCTAGGCTACTAAAGGCTATTAGACATTAAAAACATCTAAATGACAACGGCCTCTTAAATACCTGGAGGCAGAGAGAGAGAGAGAGAGAGAGAGAGACAGAAGTACTGAGAGAGAGGGGGGGAGAGGGAGAGAGAGAAGTACTGAGAGAGAGAAGTGCTGAGAGAGAGGGAGAGAGAGAAGTACTGAGAGAGAGAGAGACAGAAGTACTGAGAGAGAGAGGGAGAGAGAGAGAAGTACTGAGAGAGAGAGGGGGAGAGGGAGGGAGAAGTACTGAGAGAGTGAGGGAGAGAGAGAGAGAGAGGGAGAGAGAAGTACTGAGAGAGAGAGAAGGAGAGAGAGACAGAAGTACTGTAGGAGGGTTTAGAAGCGAGTGAGTGAATGCTTAATGACACGCTAATTATCATATTGTGTCAACAGCATCAAAGAGCTCTGCCGTCTGAACAAGTGAATCATCCTTAGAAACAGTAGATATCCATCAACATTCCCACCAAACCAACGGAATAAATGATGAATCTGCACTAGGTGACGCACGGAGAGTCACAGTGTTTCTGATGGGAGATGGTTTTGACTCAGCCTTGGCCCAGAGAAGGAGGCATCAGCACACCAACATCCCTCCCTCCTCCACCTCTCTCTGTATCAACACACCAACATCCCTCCCTCCTCCACCTCTCTCCCTCCCTCCTCCACCTCTCTCTGCAGAGCCCAGATAGTCTAGTAGCAGAGATAGGTTCCCATGTACCCATTTGAATGAATGAAAAAAAATGTAACCTGTTTTTTTAAGACCCTAATGGTGTCTAGTTAAGATGTTTTCATGTTGCCAAGGTCAAAATAGTATGTACATTATATTGTTATGAGCCTAAAATGTGTTGTGTGTCTGTTTTTCACCAATACAGAGTGGTTGTAGCATGTCAGTGACCTTTCCATTGGATTCCTGCTGGAAGAATGATACGAAAAAGTGGGTTAATTTGTCTTTGTAGGGTGTCTGGTTCAGCAGTTATGAAAATCGTGGCATTTTTTCACCATTCGCGTGGACATCAGTTCAAGATGGCCGCCAAACGAACCCATGAGACATTAGTTGACCTTGGCAACATGGAGAAACCTTAACTAGACACGATTAGGGTCGTAAAAAAACAGGTTACAAAAAGGTTATTCAGGTACATGGGAACCTGTTTCTCCTACTAGATTAACATGAGGAGCAGGGGAATCCTGTCCACCACACCTGACAGCAGGGGAATAGTAGTTTATCTACAATAGCAGGAGGCGCCACGTTCTACGCAGGTTTAATACAATAATAAGTCTTCTTCAAGCCTGTTAGTTCTGAACTACTCTACCCAGGGTCCCCTGTGGTACGTCTGAGCTCTGAGTGACAAACATAAGGATCCATGAACAACTGTGACCCAGTCTGATCATTTGGTCCGCATGTCGGCAACCAGTCAAAATGTTCAGACTTTTCTTTTGAAACGGAAGTACGTTTCAACGTTGTTGAGAATCACAACACAAACTCTCTAGTCAAGCCAAAATACTGCAACAACGCAATGGATTGGGTGAGTAATCCCCACTGCTACCTAGTTAACTAGAACACTACTTTACATTGTTACCTAGTTAACTAGAACACTACTTTACATTGTTACCTAGTTAACTACAACACTACTTTACATTGTTACCTAGTTAACTACAACACTACTTTACATTGTTACCTAGTTAACTACAACACTACTTTACATTGTTACCTAGTTAACTAGAACACTACTTTACATTGTTACCTAGTTAACTAGAACACTACTTTACATTGTTACCTAATACCTAGTTAACTAGAACACTACTTTACATTGTTACCTAGTTAACTACAACACTACTTTACATTGTTACCTAGTTAACTAGAACACTACTTTACATTGTTACCTAGTTAACTAGAACACTACTTTACATTGTTACCTAGTTAACTACAACACTACTTTACATTGTTACCTAGTTAACTACAACACTACTTTACATTGTTACCTAGTTAACTACAACACTACTTTACATTGTTAGCAGGCTCACAAATCAAGCTGTGTTAGTTGACTAGCGATGTGTCGTTGATTTTCAACAACGCGGAAATGTATTCACGTTTCTAAAGAAAAGTCTGATCATTACATCAGATTCCGACATGAGGACCAAATGATCAGACTGTGTCACAACTCTTATGTGTGCATGCATAATGTGCAACATAAACATCTAAAAATTCAACAACAAATAATTTAAAAGTCAAAAATATATACTGTATCTAGTATACACCTACTGTATAGTTTCAATATATATATGTTCATGTATATACAAGATATAGACGAATGCAACAACCTTGTCTCCAGCCTGACTGAGAAGCACCCTCATGTTTGAGAACAACCCCTCCTCGCTAGGTAAGTCAAACTGTGTCAGATCCAGTTTTGCTTTTTTTTTTTATTCACACAAACACATTTCTGCTTCCCTGAAAAGTTTGATTTCATCCTGTAAACACTCTGTACACTAGTCTAGACGATACACTACATGATGGCATATAGACAAATCTAATGACAATATTATACATTATACAATGAACCAGGCCAACAAGAAAAACGTGTTACCGTTGTAACATAGTCCATAATCCCTGGAGTCTGTTAAAGCGGTGGACTCACCCCACCATTCCTCTAACATCGACATCACATCACCTCCATGATTCTCCTGTAGTGATAATCATTTATACCACCAGGTATAACCTGGTATCTTTTATACCACTAACATCGACATCACATCACCTCCATGATTCTCCTGTAGTGATAATCATTTATAACACCAGGTATAACCAGGTATAACCTGGTATCATTTATACCACCCTTGTAGGGTGTATGTTTAGGACGGTATGAAGGCAGCTCGTATTTTGACAGAAACACTCGGGAGGCCATTAGAGGGTATGTCAGCTGGTCTGTGGACAGCAGCTGAATGTGTGATTCAGGCGACTCTTACTCTACGAAAGCTGGTGTGTCACGAAAGACTTCTGGAAGTCACTTAAGACAGAACGGCAGGACAATCTAGACATTTTTAGTCGCACACTTAAGAGCAACATAGTATGCCTGGTGTCAGTCTGTAGGTAGCAGTGTCAGTATGGTTGTGTAGCTGGGACATTGTTGGCACCATAACAGCGAAAGCACTGTTACTATTCTGCAACAATAGTAAAGGAAACTAGACTTAAACTTTTAATAGTATTCCAAAATTGGCTCTAATGTCAAGGAAAAGCATTTGGCACTTGGTAGATTCATACACATGTTAAATCTGAGGGTTAGTTCAGTGCCTAACTGTGAGTAAAATGTTCCTTGGCAGAACGTGGGCAGTCACAGTCCAGGTTTCTGAGAAGAGTGAGATGGTGGAGATAAAGGTTTTGGGACAGAAACACGTCTATGATTCAGATGACTGAGTAGGGCACCTTAGGGGTGGGGGGGATGGGTGGGGGGGGGGGGGGGGTGTCCTGTAACATTTAGACTTCGTCAGCTTCTAAGGCGGAAAAGCTTGAAGGCAAAAACGGTTCTGTAAGAATCCCCTGTGCTGCGTGTCTGGGTTTAGTCCTCCTCCTGTCCTCCTACCCTCCTACCCTCCTACCCTGACACCCAGCTGTGTGTGGTGGTCTTCACCCCCCCGCCGTGAGGGAGGAACCCCCCTTGCTGCGTGACCATGGGGTCGAAGTTGAAGTCCATGAAGTCCAGAGAGTCTCCGTCCATCAGCGTGTCGTGCAGGATGCTCTCCATGTCGCACTCGAACCTCTCGATGGACATGTCGTCCAGGTCGCTGGGCAGCTTCTCTGGGTGGTGGTGGGGGTGGTGCAGGGGGTGGGGGGGGGGCTGGGCCAGGCCTTGCCTTAGGCCGTAACCGTTGGTGTTGAGCGAGCAGTACCCAGGCATCCCCCCACCTCCTCCCCCTAGGTGAGCGGAGAGGCCGTAGAGAGGCATCGGCATCGGGCTCTTCCCCGAGGGCAGACGACCGCTAACGCTGCTAACGCTAACCCCGCCGCTACCGTGGGTCAGGCCTGACAAGGAGGCGAGCGCCGCGCGGCCGTTCAAGACCACCGACGTCTGAGGAGGAGGAGGGGGGGGGGCTTGGCTGTGTACGGCGTGTGGGCGCGGGTGGGAGGAGAGGCCATGGGGGTGAGAAGGGTGAGAGGGGTGAGTGGAGTTCCCCCCGCCAACCACCATGAGCTTGTTGGCTCCGTGCTGGCCCCCCCCCCCGCCGCTGTAGGGAGGCAGCATGGACTGCGACACAACCGTGTCGACCGAGGGCATCAGCTCGCCGTGCGGGTCAGAGGAGTCGGAGGTCAGGAGTTCCTTCAGGAGTCCCGCGGGGCAGTTCTGGTACTGACCCAGGGACTGGGGGCCGCCGAAGCCGGGCTTGGACTCAGCCAGCGTCTGCATGGGGAGGGGGGACAAGGAGTTCATCCGGGCCTGGCCGTAGAGGCACTTGCGGTAGTCCTGCTGCTGTTGCTGGGGCTGGGAGCCCCCCATACTGGGGGAGCTGTAGGGGGGGTACCCCACCCCCGGACTGGCCTGCATCAGAGGGGAGGACTGGGAGGACTGCTGGGAGGAGGACCCCCCCGGGGTACCCCCCACCCCCGTCTGCGCACCCCCCCCCCCCACCTGGGAGTTGTTCTTGGGCGAGAGCAGGTTCAGGTTGTCCAGGAGATTCTCCATGACGTTCTCCGAGCTGTGGTGGTGGTGGTGGTGGGGGGGGCGGTGGCCGAGCGAGCTGGTCATCTCCGACAGACTGGGGAGGGTGGAGGTCATTTTGGACGCCCCGGAGGATCCTGGGTAGACCATGTGGACGTCCCCGCCATCTCCCAGGTCGTCCTCGGGCAGGAAGGGCGAGAGGCGGCCGCTCAGCGTGCTGGCGTTGGAGCTGGAGCGCGCCCGGAAGCCGTTCCAGGCGTCAAAGTCGTCGTTGCTGTGGGAGTTGGGGCTGCCGGGCCACTTGGAGGAGTAGGAGCCCCCGGGGCTGTCCGCCCCCCCCGTCTCAGGCCCGCCCTGGAGGGACAGCTGTGGGCACAGAGAGAGGGGAGGGGGAACATTTACACACAGTACGCCTCCTTTTGCAGGCCTCGTGTCTTTTGACGCACGCTCACATCTAAAAGGTAAATGGACTGCACTTATATATCGCCTTTATCCAAAGCGCTTTACAACGGCCTCTCATTCACCCATTCACACACCAATGCCGGCAAGCTACCATGCAAGGCGCCGGCCCCGCTCACTGGGAGCAATTTTGGGGTTCAGTGTCTTGCCCAAGGATACTTCGACATGTGGCCAGCCGGGGACCGCCAATCTGCCAACCTTGCGATCATTAGACGGCGGCTCAACCTCCTGAACCACAGCTGCCCCCTCCATGTTAGCGAGCTTTCTGGCAAAAAAACTTCCAGTGCTGCAAAAATGGAAAGTGTTTTTATCTAAATTTATATTAAAAATTTCTCCAAATAGGACTTTCACTTTAAACAGGAAGCCCCGAGGCGGCTCTAATAGTAGATGAAATAGGCACGGCTGTTCTAGTGCCCAGTAAACAAAGAGTCCAAAAGACGTCCTCAGGAAAGCCGGAATGTGGGTTCAGATGACGTCTTTCTAGGACGTCGAGATGACATCTTTAGGTCTACAGAACGAGGTCTTTCTTAGGTCTCCTAGAAAGATGTCATCTGGACGTCCTAGAAAGACGTCATTGAACCCACATTCCGGCTTCCATGAGGACCTCTTTTGGACTTTGTTTACTGGGTGTTAACTGCCTCTCTTACCTTCTTCTTGGCGGCTCGTCCGCGGCTCTTGGTGAACTTGCTGTTGTTGTCCATGGAGGCGGCTCTGCGGCGGGGCGACTTGCCGCTCTTCCCTCCCTCCGGGTTCAGCATCCACCAGGAGCTCTTCCCCGTCCCCTCGTTCTGCACACGGATGAAGCGGCTGTGCAGGGACAGGTTGTGTCTGATGGAGTTCTAGAGGACAGAGACAGAGAGAGAGAGAGAGAGAGAGAGAGAGAGAGATGAAGGGACAGGTTGTGTCTGATGGAGTTCTGGAGGACACAGAGAGACAGACATGAAGGGACAGGTTGTGTCTGATGGAGTTCTGGAGGACAGAGAGAGAGATATGAAGCTTGTGATATGTGTGTGTGCCCTTTTCTCAATAACAACCCATTGGACCCAAGGCCTCTAGTATACAAGTGCACATCCCCACAGCTGGTTCTCTGGTTAAACCTGCTGGAGTTGACCGTTCTCTGGTTAAACCTGCTGGAGTTGACCGTTCTCCGGTTAAACCTGCTGGAGTTGACCGTTCTCTGGTTAAACCGTGCTGTAGTTGACCGTTGACCAGGGGAGAAGAGGCAGCGGGGATTATATAGTATAAGGTTACTCAACCAGGTAATACTATGTGCTATTCCTTAAACACACACACACACACACACACACACACACACACTCAACTTCCTGGTTTTCAGAGACTTGGCTTGTGATACCCAACTCGGCCATTCAACCTGATGGATTTTCCATTCATTGGCTGGATCAGACTTCATACCCGAGCATTTGTTTTGACTTGATGTTCAGAAAACATAAGGAGGAGCTTGTTAAACAGCGACAGTTTAAGGTGGGCTTCTTTCTTTTAAAGGAATAGATCGCACCTTTCCCGTGGTGTAGTCTAGTAGTTTCTAGTGGGTATACTGTGATTTTTCCCTCCCAGCCTCATATCATTCATTTCGGAACCCATCAAATTAAATCTGCGCTCCCTGTCTAACGTTATATATCTGACATTACATGTTATAAGGCTGATCTGTGCATGATAGTGCTGCATTTTGACATATTTCATGTCGCATTTCCCCCCGTTGATGGTATAAGACGCTATAGTCAGTCCCAATGGTCCAAAAGTCAAGTGCTTTGTAACACAGACGGGGTGAATTTTATGAATGAAAGTGAAAGTTCTGTCACAAAACGCTGTTACGTTACACATTGTTAAGTGGGTATATGGAAATCCTTGGCCTTTCCTAGTGGGTATACGGCGTAGTCCTACGTAGACACCACTGCACAGCAGTCCCTGAACAGCAGAAAGCAGATTGTGCTTCAACCTTCATGCCAGTTCTTGACTATGGTGACGTCATCTACCCACAATGCAGCAGCCACTACTGCTAAACCTGTCCATGTCATCAACTACAGCACCCGTGGCTTTATCACAGGTGGTAGTTAGTCTTCATTACTCTGTGTTTGTGCATAAAGCCCTGCTGCATAAGGACACACATTCCCTAACCCATCTCAGGACTGGTTAACTCTTGATGTTCCTCGGGTCTCCGCCAAATTGGGTACATCCGCTTTTAGTTATAAATGGACTGACTGAAATAGCACCTTATTCCAAAGCGCTTTACAACGGCCTCTCATTCACCCATTCACACACACATTCACACACCAATGGCGGCAAGCTGCCATGCAAGGCGCCGGCCCGCTCACTGGGAGCAATTTGGGGTTCGCTATGCCATTATGTCCAGCGCTGAACGCGCGCCACTGGGAACTGAACAGACTGCATCGATCAATGAACGGACTCCACATTACGTTAACTGAAGTGTGTTAAATAGTTTCACGACAGTAATGTAAGTTTTCTACATTCTCTTTCCAGTTTTACCCTTTTTATCAATAAAACAACGTAATTTCTATAACCACGTCTCGCTGATAGGGAAGGCATTAAGTCTAGCTGCCTGTCAAATCATACTTATTCGGACTCGGGAGTATGAGAATGAGGATGTATCGGGGGGGATACACACCCGTGGACTATTTCAATTTAGTGGCACAAATTAAACTCTAACACTATAGATAGACTAAATTTAACTAAAATGATGGACACCGACTGAATAACTGAGTGGGGGGAAGACAGGTCTCAAATGTGGAACAATTATAACATTTAATACATAAAGATAAAACATACACAAATATATAACATTGATATCCCTAAACTCAAATGTAGTGTGGTGTTGTCAACCTAATCTAATCAATCCTAATCTAATGGTGGGGATGTTATACTCTGAATCTCCCGACTCAGGGCTGGAACGGGCACGGCAGGCTCAATCAATGAACGGGGTTGAGATGGCCGCTAGCGTCCTTTACTAGCCGCATCTCACGGCCCTCGGTGGTCATTCACTGTGCTCTAGCACATCCAAAACACGCAGAACAATAACCTTGACTCCGGTCACTGCAGTGGTTTTATTTAGACTAGATCAAACTAAATTAACTGACTAAACTACTCGCGCCGTTGAGAGACAGGGTTGCCAGATGGGGGGGGGTTACCGCCGAATGGGCTACTGGGTTTAGCGGTTATTTAGCGGACTAGTTAGGCTGTACATTGTCAATCCCATCTGGCAACCCTGCCGCTGTTTGTCATCGCGTAGGCTAGTCTACACATTAATAATAAAAGAAAACATATAGCCTATATATTCGTCTTTTTTAATGTAGAAGGAATCAGAATATGTGACAAATTAATTTGAGCAAATTGTATTCAAATTGTGCTTAAAGGGAATTATTTTCACCGGACATTTATGACCGAAGGTTTAAAAATGTCGGACTTCAACAGATTTTATCGGACAAAGACCGGTAATTACCGGTTAACGGAAACCCTCCTGAACCACAGCCTTTACCTCCACCAGCCTCTACCTCCTGAACCACAGCCTCTATGAATGAATGAATGAATGAATGAATGAATGAATGAATGAATGAATGGTCTTTATTGTCATTGCTACAGTACAGGTACCAAACAACGAAATTTAGGAGGGGTGGCTCCCCTGGTGTTAGGAAAGAAAAAAAAAAACACTAAAAAAAAAAAAAAAAAAAAAAAAAATCACAAGAAGGGAAGGAGCTGGTTTACATAAATAAAGGCTATGTACACTATCCACTGTACTATACTGTACAGATAGACGACTAGGGTTGTCATATTGCACAATAGTGTTATTGCACATTTATTTAAAGTGTCGCAGTTTGCAGGCTTGAAATGTACATATTTGTGCCTCAGCACTACACCTGATTTTTTCAGTCCAGCAGCTGCCAACAATCCGTCCAGACTGTCCAGGGCCCAGAACCTAGGTCTTTGCTGTGTTCAGGGCCTGGACGGCCCTGTGGTGGAAGCTGTTCTTCAGTCTGTTTGTCCTTGCGGCCAGGGTCCTGAACCGCCTTTTCGAGGGCAGCCGGGTAAAGTGTTCGTACCCAGGGTGGGTTGGGTCCCTGGAGATCTTGGAGGCCTTCCTGAGACAGCGTGTGTTGTACAGCTCTTCCAGAGAGGGGAGGGGGGCGCCGGTGATCTTCTGTGCTGTTCTCACGACTCTCTGTAGCGCATTTCTCTCCGCGGTAGTGTAGCTGGAGAACCAGTTGCAGATGCCGTAGGTGAGGATGCTCTCCACTGCGCCGCGGTAGAAGGTCACCAGTATCTCCTGCTTGCTGTGTTCCTTCCTGAGGACTCTCAGGATGTATAGCCGCTGTTGTGCCTTCTTGATGGTGTCTTTTGTGTTGTCCTTCCAGGTCAGGTCATCCCGCATGTGCATCCCCAGGAATCGGAGGGTTGAGACTCTCTCCACGCTCTCTCCGTCGATGAGCAGGGGCTGGATCTCTGACTTTTTCCTCCTGAAGTCTACGATGATTTCCTGGGTCTTTGACTTGTTCAGTAGCAGGTTGTTAACCTTGCACAGTTTGCTCAGTTGCTCTACCTCATCCCTGTACGCCGCCTCCCCCCCCCCCCGAGATGCATCCCACCACGGTGGTGTCGTCTGCAAACTTTACGATGGAGTTGCTGGGGTGGACGGGGGTGAAGTCGTAGGTGTAGAGGTTGTAGAGGATGGGGCTTAGCACGCAGCCCTGGGGGGACCCAGTGCTGAGTCTGAGGGCTGTGGAGGTGTGGGGGCCCACCCGCACCCTCTGGGGGCGGTCGGTCAGGAAGTCCTTGATCCATGCACATATAGAGTGTGGTAGACCCAGGTCTAGTAGTTTGGTCACTAGCCTGTCTGGAAGGATGGTGTTGAAGGCGGAGCTGAAGTCCACAAAAAGCAGTCTCGCGTACGCGTAGCTGTTTCCCCTCTCCAGGTGGGATAGAGTGGCGTGGAGAGTCGTCGCGATGGCGTCCTCTGTGGACCTGTGGGCTCTGTAGGCGAACTGGTATGGATCCAGGTTGGGCGGGAGGCGTGTGAGTATGTGGGCCCGGACTAGTTTCTCGAAGCACTTCATGATGATTGGTGTGAGTGCCACCGGGCGGTAGTCGTTTAGGCAGCTCACCGTGCTTTTCTTCGGGACTGGGATGATAGTTGAGGTTTTCAGGCAGGGTGGGATGGTGGCCTGGGACAGGGACTGGTTGAAGATGTTGGTGAAAACCCCGGCCAGCTGGTCGGCGCAGTCCCTCAGCACCCGTCCCAGGACGCCATCCGGCCCCGAGGCTTTCCTGGGGTCCACCGCCTTCAGCACGCGTCTCACTTCATGCTCTGTGAGGGTGAGGCTCTACCTCCACCAGCCTCTACCTACTGAGACACAGCCTCTACCTCCACCAGCCTCTACCTCCTGAGACACAGCCTCTACCTCCACCTGCCTCTACCTCCTGAGACACAGCCTCTACCTCCACCAGCCTCTACCCCCTGAAACACAGCCTCTACCTCCTGAGACACAGCCTCTACCTCCACCAGCCTCTACCTCCTGAGACATAGCCTCTACCTCATGAGTAGGGCTGTCCCAAACGACTATTTTTCTAACGATTAATCTAACGAATATTTTGTCGATTTTTCGGTTAGTCTAGCGACTAATTTAACGATTAGTCTAACGATTATTTTTTTGCTGTTCGGTTAATGTATCACTTAATTTTCCCCAAATAAATGTCAAAAACTTCTCTTATCAACATTTCAGTATTTTATTCAATTATTCTTGCACTGCAGGGCAATATTCCACACAACAAAAAGATCCTCTCTTTCTTACAGTCCAACATAAAATATAATATTATAAAATATAAAAGTTAACTTCAAGTAAAAGGAAAAGTGCAAGGAATGCAGTAAATTCTGTAAAAAAGTAAAATTCTAACCGGAATACCGTATACTCTCAGTAACAATCTTTAACAATAACAATCTCAACATAAAATATAATATTATAAAATATAAAAGTTAACTTAAAGTAAAAGGAAAAGTGCAAGTAATGCAGTAAATTCTGTAAAAAAGTAAAATTCTAACCGGAATACTGTATACCTCTCAGTAACAATCTTTAACAATAACAATCTCAATAACAAACATAACATTCTCCCCCTCTCTCTGCTCTCCCCCTCCCCCCTTAGCTCTCACCCTTCTCCCCCCTCCACCTTAGGCATTACTGTGGAGGAATGTGAGCATGTCCACATGCTTAGAGGTCAGGCTTGCTCTTTTTTTTGAAACGATGTTCCCAGCAGCTGAAAAGAGCCTTTCAGACGGAGTGGACGTTGCAGGGACAGACAGGTAGGACTTGGCCAGCATAGCCAGGGAGGGGAACCGTGTTATGTTATGCTATGTTATGAATAGCTAAATTGATGCTAACGTAGCATGCGAGCTACGAGCTAGATAACGTACAGTAGGTGCGAGCACCACAATAACAATAGGCTAGTAAGGCTACCGTAGCTAGCCAGCTACATAGCTAACGTTACTAACACCAGAAGACAAGACATACAAACTGTGGTGAGCTACATTGCTTGTGTGACATTAGCTAGTAGCTATCCATTTTTCACTGATACATGGCCGGAAAAGTGAACAGAAATACAACGCTGACTTACGGTGCTAGCTTGCGGCTGTCTTCACAAAGCGCTCCAGGATGCTTTCGCTTCAAGTGCTCGTTCATTGAGGTCGTACTGCTGTGATAGGACAATTCATTTTGCACAGTTTACAGACCACCACATTGCCATTGGTTTCTTTTTTTGTAAAGTACACCCATACTTTGGACGATCGTGGGCGAAGTCTTTTAGCCGCCGGCTCTTCCTCTGTGTTTGCACTGGTCGCAGCCATGTTGTTTTTTACGACTAACCGACGCATTTTACGGCAACCGACGTATTGACGTAGTCGATGACGTCGAATAATCGTAACAGCCCTACTCATGAGACACAGCCTCTACCTCCTGAGACACAGCCTCTACCTCCTCCACCAGCCTCTACCTCCTGAGACACAGCCTCTACCTCCTGAGACACAGCCTCTACCTCCACTAGCCTCTACCTCCTGAGACACAGCCTCTACCTCCTGAGACACAGCCTCTACCTCCACCAGCCTCTACCTCCTGAGACACAGCCACCCCAGTTACGGTGTACCTCACTGCTGGAACAATTTCCAGGTTGTTCGTTGAGGACCTCCTTGGTGAAAGATGTTCTCCTGATATTGTGGTTTTATATGATGTATTGATTTCTGTATTGAACTGTGTTGTGTTTTCTAGATGCTGTTTTCTTATTGTGTGAATGTTGTGGACAGACTGCACCTGCAGAAGGCCTTGTTCTCACTATGTTTCCCTGGATAAATGAAGCTTTGAGACTTCAAACCCTTGACATGTTTACATAGTGTTGCTACCGACAGTGTGAGCCGCTGGTACACTCTTTGGGAAGAACCCTGAATATTATGTATAATACTATTGATCTGTATATGTATAATACTATTGATCTGTATATGTATAATACTATTGATCTGTATATGTATAATAGTATTGATCTGTATATGTATAATACTATTGATCTGTATATGTATAATACTGTTGATCTGTATATGTATAATACAATTGATCTGTATATGTATAATACTGTTGATCTGTATATGTATAATACTGTTGATCTGTATATGTATAATACTATTGATCTGTATATGTATAATAGTATTGATCTGTATATGTATAATACTGTTGATCTGTATATGTATAATACTATTGATCTGTATATGTATAATAGTATTGATCTGTATATGTATAATACTATTGATCTGTATATGAACACTATTGATCTGTGTTCCACCCAAGGCTACACCTATGGTCTTACTGTTAGTACTACTGGTGGTATATTGTGTATTGTATTGCTATTACTTTATGACTTTATTCCACTGCACTGTTGAGAGGTAGCTTGTCAGAAGCATTTCATTGTACTTTTTACTGCTGTTTACTCCTGTGCTGATGAATACACTTTGATTTGCCTTGACACACACACACACACACACACACACACACAACATAATTTCCCACCAAAATATCATTTGAGCAAAAACAAAACCTTCGAGTCAAGCTGGAGTTGCTGTTATGTTGCTATGTAGATTTTCTGTTCTATAATTACGGCAAATCTGATCCAACTAAGAGCAACTGATTTCTCTGTACTTCCCTCTGTCTGCCTGGCCTGGCTGGGCCTACAGCAGTACTGAGGGTTAGGGTGGCTGGGCCTACAGCAGTACTGAGGGTTAGGGTGGCTGGGCCTACAGCAGTACTGAGGGTTAGGGTGGCTGGGCCAGAGGAGGAAGTCAAGGTTGTTTTTGAAGCCCTGGCAGCGGCCGCACGCAGAGATTAGCACGCCTAGCCTAGCGCCCTCCCTGCTCCTGCTGTGACTCACTTCCCCACATCTGGTCCACAGTCCGCCGTGCCCAGCCTCCCTCCACCCCCCCCCCCCCCCCCCCCGGGGAACACCCAGGACTCTGGGACACATGACGCCTGAACACTGACCCTTTTACAAATGAATGAAATTAACTAAACGCAGTGGGCTGATGTCCTCTCCACCAATCGTCTGCTAGGCTGGGTGATGAGGCACCAACTGGGTCGCCTCAGTTCCCTGCATGCAGGGCAGAGCTAATGCATTATCCTGCAGCACACTGACGGTGTGTTCACAGGGTCATGAGCCTCCCTCTCCCATGACCACTGAGGCTGCTGGGTAATCTCAGCTGTGCCGGAGCGACACTGAATGGTGACATCGTCAGAGACAGACTCCAGGACGTCCTGACATCCACATATCACCACAGGGAGAAGACAAGAGAAACGTACGGCTTCGATGTATATACATGTACATATATATACATAATACTGTATCACAACCCCATGCTCAGATGTATATCTGTACATGTACATATATATACATAATACTGTATCACAACCCCAGGCTCAGATGTATATACATGTACATATACATACTACTGTATCACAACCCCTGCCGCTCGCTCCTGGAACAAACTCCCTGACATCAAACAGGCCCAAACCCTACACATATTTAAATCTAAGCTAAAAAACCTTCATGTTTTGCAGCAGTTATGATTTAACGCATACACTTCTATCAATGTCTTTTATCCATTAACTATTGTCTTATTGGATGTTTTATCTATTTACTTCTTATATTTGCTTTTATTAATTGTCGTTTTTATTTTCTTACTATACTCCTCTTGCTAAGTTTTAATAACGTATGTAAGGCACTTTGAATTGCCCCTGTTGGATGAAATGTATAAATAAACTGGCCTTGCCTACAGGTATGACTTCATCTACTGGGGATGTTAATAAATAACAACTTGATGTAAAACTATCCAAACCAATCTGTAGAAAACCAACTTTAGTCGTTGGATGAAAGTTGAGCGTTCTCAGTCAGGAACGTGTCGGGCCAGAGACAGGCGGAGGAGAAGCTTGGCAGGACCACCAGAGACTCAACTGTCCTGTCTGAGACGCTGGCATCTACTGTGTCTGGGTGCAGGAGAGGAGAAATGTGTGTGTGTGTGTGTGTGTGTGTGTGTATAGGGTTAGGTTGTGTGTCTGTGTGTGTGGTTGAGAGCAAGCAGCCAGGGATGGCATGGTACACTGACAGACAGCAACCTTCCCTAGTTCACAGTGCAGGGAGTACGTGTGTGTGTGTAGGTGTGTGTGTGTGTGTGTGTGTGTGTGTGTGTGTGTGTGTGTGTGTGTGTGTGTGTGTGTGTGTAGGTGTGTGTGTGTGTGTGTGTAGATGTGTGTCTGTGTGTGTAGGTGTGTGTGTGTGTGTGTGTGTGTGTGTGTGAGTGAGTGTGTGTGTAGGTGTGTGTGTGTGTGTAGGTGTGTGTGTGTGTGTGTAGGTGGGTGTGTGTGTAGGTGTGTGTACACAGTGCAGGCAGCTGGGTTTGAAAGCCAAAACACAGAGAAAACAGTTGCACTTTGTGCCAATTAATGAAGCTGCACTTTATTTGATGGATTCATTTATTCTACCTGTTATTATTATCCTTGTTATTATTCTACCTGTTATTATTCTACCTGTTATTATTCTACCTGTTATTATTCTACCTGTTATTATTCTACCTGTTATTATTCTCCTGGTGTTTCACCTGCGGAGGTGTTCATGTTTGTTCATAATCACTGGCCCATCTGATCCACTTCCTCTGGGTCTGATGACTCAGTGACTCAAGGACTCTTCGGTTGTTTTTGGCTGCAATGTGCAGGAATCCAACTAAACATTCCAGATAATCATTTGTGTCCAAAGTTCAAATCCAATCACAGCCGACCTGCATCTCTTATCCAATCACAGCCGACCTGCATCTCTTATCCAATCACAGCCAGCCTGTGTCTCCTAGGAGGCAGAGAAAGCAGAACTCTAGCCATCACAATCAACATTCCTGACCAAGGTTACTAAAGCCCAGAGTCTGGAGCGTTGAGCTGTGATTGCTCTAGGAAGACTTTCTAATCTCGTTTCTTGGAAATGTGACAACATCCTATCACCTGATTATAACAACATCCTATCACCTGATTATAACAACATCCTATCACCTGATTATAACAACATCCTATCACCTGATTATAACAACATCCTATCACCTGATTATAACAACATCCTGATTACAACCAGTTCTGGAACTCTCAACCAGTTCTGGAACTCTCAACCAGTTCTAGAACTATCAACCAGTTCTAGAACTATCAACCAGTTCTGGAACTCTCAACCAGTTCTAGAACTCTCAACCAGTTCTGGAACTCTCAACCAGTTATGAACTCTCAACCAGTTCTAGAACTATCAACCAGTTCTGGAACTCTCAACCAGTTCTAGAACTCTCAACCAGTTCTGGAACTCTCAACCAGTTCTAGAACTATCAACCAGTTCTGGAACTCTCAACCAGTTCTAGAACTATCAACCAGTTCTAGAACTCTCAACCAGTTCTAGAACTATCAACCAGTTCTGGAACTATCAACCAGTGTTTAGGCAGTGTCTAGTGTTAAAGCAGGTGCTAAACTAATAATAACCATCTGCTCCATGATAGGCTCACTATAACAGCGGAGCCCTCCCGGCGTCTCAAGTCGAGACACCCATTTGTGCCTGCCGCACAGGATCTCAGGCAGCAATGCAGAGATCTCAACATCAGTGCGGCAGGATGGGCGGATTATATGTGGCGCGCGGAGTGGGAGGCTAACAC